>NC_089912.1:14179272-14381772 GCF_040182565.1 Anser cygnoides | reverse complement strand
TATATTACCTTAGAGACAGCAGTGAGGTAAGAGAATAGCATATGAGACTATTTATTCTTAAGGAGGAATTCAAAGTATATAAATACAGGGCTGAGTTGCCCCGATAAATTAGTGTAAACTGAATGAAGTTACTTAAATGCTCGCTCTCAAATTATTTTTTTTAACAAAATGTATCATGGGAGCATACTTTTCAACAGGGAGCGTGTTTTTCAATACTCAGCTCAACCAATCAGTGAGCAATGCGGTCTGAATTCAAGTGCTGACCCTGCACGCAAGTGATGTTGGTCTAGACCTCCTCAGGTCCCTTCCAACCAGTTATTCCGTGACTGCATTATTCTTCACAGAAAAAATTTAAAAGGCCTGATACCACAGGTCCAGTTGTGAAACTGTCACAATTCTTTGGCTTTAAAAAGCTGTAGGACAGCTGAGTGTAAGGAGCAAAGGGTCCTCTGATAAAAGCAGTTGTCTTGACTGAGGTCTTAAGGACAGAGAGGCGAGAGCTAGATTTAGGATTACTTGTAGAAAGAAACTTCAGAATATTATAAGTGAGTTGTGTGATACTTAAGCCCCTCAGACTATTTTTTTTTCAGCAAATCTACAGCTTGAGAGTACACAGGTACCTAAGAGTGCACATGGAGCAAAATGTAGCAATACTTACGTTATTTTTATTAACTTTACTCCATCTTTATACGGTTTATACTCTCAGTTTACATGATTTTCCGGGGATTATACAAAAAAGCTTCTGAAAAGAAAAAAACAACAACAAAAAAAAAACTTCCTCCTTGACTTCTCTAACATCTCTAAATTCTAAATCTTAACTAATCTAAGCCCGTCCCTTTAATGTGATGAGCGAATTTCATGATTCCAGGAAGAAAAAAAACATATAAGCTCAGACCTTCTTAAATGTCTTGTCAGTTAGATATATTACTTTTTGGTGACCCATTCTAATTTTGTACATCACAGTGCTTCTGTGTAACACCGAAGGGTTGAGATCGTTTCAAGAGGGGAAGCCAAAACACTGTTATCTTATTTTAAAAATATGTATCTTGGTAATAAATCGTTATTTCTGAGACCAAACCCTGGCCTAGGTGGAAAATATGGATGCTTATTTTAATTTCCTAAACTAAGTATCTGAAGCATTAGTTTAGCTCTTTTATTTACTTGAAGAATGATACTATAGCTGGTTATATAACCAGAAGGAAGAGGATTTTTAATGAAGAATCACTAAATGGTAGAATTTAGCTCTCCAATGTTGTCTGCTTCCTTTTAACTAAATACAAAGGCCAAGTTTTTAATTTTTGTTTTATTAATGCATAATCTGTTACAGTGGTTTTTAAGTTCTTCCCCAGATAATACAAGCCTGCAAAAATAGCAAGTAGGCTTTGGCAAATAACTGAGACATCCAAGACTCCATCTACTCATACAATCTATATGACTGAATGTCAGGATTTACCTCCTGCTGCCTGTGACTACAAGAGCTCTAAAGCTTCCATTATTCACTGAAAGTCATAAGTAAAGGGAAACTTAGGAGACATGTTATGTAACAGACTACACTGCAGTGTTTTGGTTTTTTGTTGTTGTTGCTGCTGTTTTTTTGTGAATGCTTAATGGCAGTTTTTGATTTGCTGTGCACTTAATCTTGAAACCCAAATATAATGAATGGAGAACATGATCTGCTGAAACGTTTCTGACCCTGTTAATCAAATTATTTTATCCAAAGACTTGAAAGCCACCGTTTATTTTTTTATTTTATTTTATTTTATTTGTTCAGTTGTTATTGTTTTATTTTTAATTTTTTGTTGCTGTTGGTTTACTCAGGTTGATATGAAGATAACAGTCTGGAGCAGGGAAGTGGTGGAATACTACCACCAAAAGTGCGAGCAATGAGCAGTTTCAACCTGGTAAGTTTCTGTTAATTTTTTCACTTGTGACCATTCTTCCATAAGGGATCTTATTCATGTTTGCTGTAACATCTCAGCTGGTGTTGGTTGTTATTCTTGTTGTCTGTATTGAACTTCATAAACTTTCCCTTCTGTGTTAACAAATCGTTAGTACTCAATATGTCATGACCTGTTTGTCATGTACCCAAGCATTTTCAGTCCCCAGCCACAGAAATTATTTTCTAATAATTCAAATATGTTCACAATAATCCCAAATTTTGGCCTCTTGTGTCAGGACTAGATGCTGAAATGTTATTGTTTGTTTTATTCCGATTTTCAGGGTTTTTGTTTTGTTTTGTTTTGTTTTTTGTTTAATCAAGAAAATCATGCACTTAAATTTTAAAAATAATGTTCTAGGATTTCAAAATATGCTTTTAAAACATTTACTTATCCTACTCTTATGCTGAAGAATGTTTGATTCAGGTGAGTTGCCATTTTATGAAAGAGCAGTCTGTGCTATTTCTTGCAGGAGGAAAAGTAGTTAGAAGCATTTATGGAGAATAGTCTCCAAGCTCCCTCAGAAAGTATAATTAGTCCTAGTAGTGTTTATAAACTAGCATATCAGTGACAAGCACAACCTTCAGCTAATAAAGGACAATGCTGAGAAGTTGTAAGGTAGTTTTATAAATTCAAAAGGAATTCAGATGAGCTGCAGCATTTAATAGTGCAACGATTTCAAATTTATAACCTGAAAATATGAAAACAATGTCACTGGAACCTGACAAAACATAAGGCCATAATCTGTATGGCCTAAGAACTGATTTACAAAGATATTAAATTTGTCAGCAAAGAAATATGTGATAAGGAGTTGTACACTTCTGTCAAGGTGGGTCTTATCTGATCCCCATTTTCATGTGTATGTGTATGCATACTCAATTATATATCTGTATTTATAGAGCTTCTATTGATAAATGGACTATCTATATCTTTTTTTTAAAAGAAATGCATTTTTTCTTTTGAATTTGACTATTGTATCAGTAGTGACAATTCATCAACAATGCTTCACCACTGTACTGGGTTTGCAAATGTACCAAATAATAATGAAGGTGTAAGAAAACCCCGACAAAAAATAAGTTCATTGACTCTGCCTTGTGCTCACTGGTAGGAGGTAGAGTCATCAAAATGTTAATAGTAGGGAAACACAAGAAATATGGCTGTATCGCTCAGGAAGGAGATTTCTTTTCTTTTAATAGGAACTTAATTGAACTGTTTGATCTGTCCAAGCTAAATAGTGAGTCCACTAATATTGTAATAACTATGCTGACTCAATCCCCCTCTTGTCCTTATAAAACCACTCGCTGTCACTTCTCTTTATGAAGCACCATGAATCTTGCTGGGTCCCTAAAATCCCACTTGCACTGCATACAGGTATTTACATATTGTCTCCTTAGAGATTTGCAAAGAAGATGACAATTCTGGGAATTAGCATGTATTCAGTTCTTGTGCATAAATGGAGATGGTCTTGTTGGGGCATTTTTATTGTACCCTTTGAGATGAATTAAACACACATCTGTGCTTAAATACAAAGAGGGCTAATGAACAATGCATTGTACAGAGTCCTATGAGTCTGCAGAGATATGTCATGCACTGGCCCCTTACACACGCTTGTCCCATCATCAGTCCCATAAGCGTTGGCACGGGGCACCTTAGCCCCCTGCTGGGTTCATCCCCAGCCCCACTGCCCAGGGGTGGTTCCTGAGCAATCACATTGCACCATTGCTACAGCACAAAGCCCCAGCCCTGTCTTATCTCCTCAGCAAGGGAAATCTCACTCCCTGACATAGAGTCCTTCTGTCTCTGGTGTCCCTGCTCCCCCAGTTTAACCCCTCCTGCAACCAAACTTTCTTGCCCTCTGTGCTAGATCATTCCTTGGTCACAAATTACCATTGCTGAGCAGTTACAGCTTTATTTTCCCCCATGGTCTACTATGTGGAGAAAAAAAAAAAAAAAAGTACTATTTTTTGGTTGGTTGCATTTCTCTTGCTTTGTTTCTGCAGGTTTAGGAGTGATTTTTGCTCTAGATATTAGACTTGCCCTGGCACTTAATAGGATTTTCTTGCCTTAAAATCAGCGCTTCTTATACATGTTTCAAGTATCATAAAAATAGGGTGGTCTCCCATCACCATGTTTGAATTGTCAGTCAGTCCTCCTCTAAGCTTCTCACTTTCTGGAAAGTAAAATACATCTAGATTATCTATTTGGAGAAGCAGGAAATACTTTTTATTCTGTTAATCAAAAGAGAGAATTTTGCATGGATTGCATTTACTTGCATACCTTATTTTAGGGTAGATGAAGAAGGTACCTTTCAGACTTATCTGGAAGACAAACTATTTTCATTTTACATCATTTTACTCTTCTGAAATTTTTGTGTCTTATGTCATTAGTCAAAATAAGTACATGAGTGAATAATAAATCAACAGTAGTTTAGGAGTCTTGGCGTGACTGGCTTTCTGCAAATCAGTCCTTAGATTCCAAAATGCCTTGCAGGACCCCGTCATGGTGCCTGTGATGTGTGCCCTAACAATGTCACAGATTAGCTTTAGCCATGCCCAACATTAGAAATTGTTGGTTGCAATAATATGTTGTATTTGTGTCTATGCTATGTTTCAAATAAAATGAAAGGAGTCTTAATTTTTCAGATAAATCTTTATTTTAGACAATTTACAGTTTTTAAGATTAGAGTAGCAAAGTGAAAATGATATATCACTGGAAGGTTATAACAGAAGTAGAAACAAACAAACAAACAAAAAGTGAGTTGTGCTCACTTGAAAAACAATCAGTGATTCTTATGCACTTGTGACTTCTTTTCCTGTTGACTGTTGTGGGCATTACTGCATATTTGAGAACTGTCACCTCCCCAGTTCACTGAAATTCAGTCACTTACCTTGTCTTTGCTTTTGTGTTCAGAGTGTTGGGCTCATGTGAACCTTACAGCCTCATTTCAGAGTAGAGTGCAACTGCATGTGGATACAACTCACAAGAGCAGAGTGATTTTAAGTGCCCTTTCTTTCATTCCTTATTGGATTACACAGTCTCTCATGGAGGTCATCTACCTCATTCACACCATTTCTTATTTGTATAACAATCATGTCATACAGTTTCTCATCTCTTACTGCTATCAAGCCCACCAATCATGCATTTGTACAAGACAAAATACGAGGTGTGAAGAATCATCTTTGGACCAGGGAATTTTGTTGTATACCCACTCACAGGCATGGTGCCACTGCTCTAGGTCCACACGTTCAGCATGGGTAAGACCACACCGGGAGTCCATTGTCCAGTTTTGGGATCTCCAGTAAAGCACAGACACTGACATACTGGAGTATGTTCAAGGGAGTCCATGGAGACAGGTGGGGGACTGGAGCACTAAGCACATGAGAGAAACTGAGGAAGAGAAGACTGTTTTCTGCAACTACCAGATAGAAGGACAGAGAGAAGACACAGCTAGACTCTTCTCAGATATGCACAGTAGTAGGGCAAGAGGTGACTGGTGCAAGTTGAATTGTGGGAAACTCTTGCTAACTATAAGGAGTTTTTTGCATGGTTGTCTGTTTGCTTCATTTCTTAAGCATAAGTTGATCAGATACTGGAGCAGTTTGTCCAGAGATACTGTGAGATCTCCATTCTTGGAGATGTTAAAGACTAAACTGGGCACAATCCTGAGCGTCTTGATCTCTTAGATGTGTTTTGAGAAGTCAGTTGGACCAGCTGACCTAGAGCAGTCCCTCCATTTCTAAATTATCCTGTGGGTTTGTGATTCTGTAGTTAGCATTGTTCCCAAGAAGTAGGGAAAAGCCAAGAAAGCCTTCTGAGCTATTTTGCTCAATCAGTTTTACTAACCACTTTAAGCAATTAGTTGTGAAAATGTTGACTAAACCAACGTGAAATGTGTCTTTTCCTACTTCTTGTTACAGTAATTAGAATATTAAAATCTTACAGATTTTGGACAATGTACAGATACGGGATAGATTAATGTGCTTCTAGTAGACACCTTAGACATTTGTAATGGCAAACATTTCCTTTAAACATCTGCCCTCCTTTCTTATTGAGAAAAGAAAAAAAAAAAAAGAAGAAAAAAAAAAGTATGAATTCCTGGTTGCCAACATGAGCTAGCCAGATCTAATCGAGTAAAGATTTTGAAAATAATCAACTTTTTTTGACTTTCCAATGTGGAGAGTTGGATGAAGATATTATTGTTGCATCTTCAGTGTTGGTGGCAGGTAAGAAGACAGAAAGGAATTAGGAGAGACGTGAAATGTTTGGCATTGTACAGTTTTTTGTTTTGTACAGTTGGCATTTCATATAATTTACAAGGCTAGATAATCATTGGTAAAAGATCTTATTTAATGAACCTGGTTTAGGTGGATTGTTTTTTCATGTTTTTCATGTGACTTTCATGTGACTTTTTTCATGGCTTGCCCTAACTACCTTTTACTTCTGCCTGGCATAATGCGCAGTTCTTAGATTTTCTATTCCCAGGGCTCATTTTCTAAGCTAGAGACGTTTAAGCATAGAATAAAGTCATGCTATGGTACTTCTGCAGTTTTTAATGCATATTAAGGGGCTTCTCTAGATATACCCATATCTGGAGATCTTTTCGGGGTGATGGTGCAGGGTTGAATAATATCATTTCCATTTTCTAGAGCAGTGGTCTCCAAACATTTTTTTATCATGCAGTGCTATCAGTAATTTTATTTTTTTTTTAGCATGTATATACCCAATATCTGCATGCTTGTTTATTTACAAATTATACATATGTATAACTGAAGTTATAATATTTTCTTCATGTATTCAGCAGATTGTCTTGCATACCCCGTGGTGTGCATGCACTCACCCACTTCAGAGACCACTGCTCAAGAGGAGATTTGAAAATATAGTCAGAGTAGACAAGTCATATTTACCACTGTTTGGATGCACTACCTATGTGAGTATTGGAGAATACCATATCACTTTTGAAACTTCCAGGATGCTTCAGAAAGTTACTGCTTTCAGTGGGAGGTTGCAGCTTCTGATAACATCTGCTGCACTGTATTACACTATCATTCCTTATTTTGTGGAAGGCCAAAGTGCTGTATTAGTTCAGTCCATGTACTTTGGTATAAAGTAAGCATGCATACATAATATATTGTTGCTGTTCGTCACTGAGGGTGAGGATCTCTGTAGTTTAGCAAAGATATGAAAAAGGCAAAGCAATACACACTTCTTCAATTCTTTGCTGTTATTTGTTGTTTGATGTCCTTTTACTCCGTAGGTAGTCCAGCTGAATCTGCTCAGATAGTTGTTTCTTTGAGGGCAGGATTGCTTAAAACCAGAATGTTAGAACACTGTAATGCTAAATCTGTCATCTGTATTTATTACCGTGATTTTGTATGGTCTCTTACCAGTGACCAGGTTATGGTGGATTTTCTTAAGATAGATAAGAAGTGTTATCATTCTACCAAGTATGCAACAAATGTTTCATTTGCCATTTAGGACTGACAAACCCAAGCAATTACTAGGTTTCATTTTATTAAAAGGTAATTGGGAGAGACTGAAACTACTGCGGGGAAAGTAACAAAAGTCTTAATAGCTGTCTTTGGTTAAGAGCTTTTTGTCTTCCCTTTGGAATAAGGAGCAAGGAAGGGGAAAAAAAGAATCATGAAAGAAAGGGAAGAGCTTTCATCCTGAGTATGAGAAATGGACTCCGGAAACTCCCAAGGCTAAGTAACACTGAAATGGAGGTCTGAGCTATCAACCTAAAAATTGTCAGAAATCAAAAACAAAAACAAAACAAAACAAAAAAAACCACTTGCTGTCCACTTGCTAAAACACAACTGTTCTAGTCATTTCTTATTTCAGAACTGTCTCCAAATTCGTACTTAAGAAAAAAAGCATTTACTTCACTAGCTTGAAACTTGCGCTCTTTGTAAGACAGGCTAGTGTTTAAAGTTCATTAACATGATTATGACAGATCAGTATTTAGTAAAGGCATCTGAAACAAATAGGGTAGTATGAGATCACACTAGTGTGTGATCTCAACCAATGTGCAAAAATGCTTTGCAGTACAGGGTTTTCAAACAGTAGGATAAGAGGAGAAACTTCCCAAGTCACTTTAAGAAGAGCAGACAAAAAAGAGGCAGACCGTGATATTGTACTTTCTCACAGCTAGTATGTGTGTTTTCTAAAAAAAAAATATAAAAAGAGAAAAGGAAAGTGCAGGCAGATTTGTCTCCTCTGGAAACTCTGCCAGAGAAGCTGGTGGCTTTCAGCATATTACGAGTAGAAGCTGAACAAGGTTTAGTATAAAGGTAGATACATTTATTTCTCTTATAATATGCAATTAATATTTCTAATCCCTATTGTCCTTGCTGCTTCAATAGACCCTGCTCAATAGACACGCACAAAAGAGCTTTACATTTTACATCGACAATGGTTTATGCTCATTACTGATGTTTGTAGTGACAAAAATATTTTACACAGCTTGATTGGCTTTCTGTAAGGAAGGCAGGGTGGAGTGCCAAGTGATCTAAAAGCTAGGTTTCACTACTTAAGGCAAAATATTTGAGTATTCACTTCATTCACTTCCAAATAGATCTGACCATGTGCTATCGAAAAAAAATATATATATGTTGGGAAAGAAGTTACAGCACGGACCTGAAAGCCAATAACCATTTCTGTAAATTTTTTCTTTTGCCATGATAGGAATCCTAGTAGAGAGCTTAGATTTCCTATGCAGTGTACAGAAAATGCCCTGCATGTTTTTGAAGTTTATTTTACATTCATACTGTGCACACTAAGCTTCTGCACCTAAAGCTGAAATAATAGTAAAATAAAGACTAGGTAGAAGAAATACACCTAACATGTAGAAGAAATACAACTAATTAAAAACTTAGTTGTGCTAAAGAACAAAGTAAGGATTCAGTCTTGGGAGACTGGAAACTGTAAGTAGTTCAGCTTTGAGAAGACTCTTAGGTAGTAAGATTTTACGCGCTTGTGATGGTTTTACCCAGCTGCGCATCTAAGCTCCATCACAACCGCCTTCTCACACACCCCCCCCCCCCAAGGGAAAAGGGCTGAAAATACAATGGAAAGGGCTCAAGGGTTGAGATAAGAACAGAGAGAGATCACGCAACAAGTATCATAACAGGCAAAACAGACTCAGTGTAGGGAGATTAATGTAATTTATTACCTATTACTAACAGGCTAGAGCAGTGAGAAATTTAAACCACAAACACCTTCCTCCACCTATCCTCTTCTGCCTCCTGCCCCCAAGTGGTGCAGGGGAACAGTGAATGGGGGCTTCAGTCAGTCTATAGTACATCATCTCTGCTGCTCCTTCACGGTCCCTGTCTGCCCCTGCTCCCCGTGGGGTCCCTCCCACGGGATGCCGTCCTTCCCGAGCTGAGCCTGCGGGGGCTGCCCGCAGGCAGCAGCTCTTCAAGAACTGCTCCCACACGGCTCCGTATCACGGGGTCCATCCATCCCCCAGGAGCAAACTGCTCCAGCACGGGTCCCCCACGGGCGGCAGCTCCCCCCAGACCCCCTGCTCCTGCGTGGGCTCCTCTCCACGGGCTGCAGCTCCGGCCCGGGGCCTGCTCCTGCGGGGGCTCTCCATGGGCCGCAGCCTCCTCCAGGCCACATCCACCTGCTCCACCGGGGGCTCCTCCACGGGCTGCAGCGTGGAGATCTGCTCCGTGTGGGACCCATGGGCTGCAGGGGGACAGCCTGCTCCACCAGGGGCCTCTCCACAGGCCGCAGGGGAACTGCTGCTGCGTGCCTGGAGCACCTCCTGCCCTCCTGCTGTACTGCCCTTGGGGGCTGCAGGGCTGGCTCTCACTCCTCACTCTCCCAGCTGCTGTTGCCCAGCAGGTTTTTTTGTTTTGTTTTGGTTTTTGTTTGTTTATTTGTGTGGTTTTTTTTTCCTAAAATCTGCTCTCACAGAGGTGCAAACAACATCATTTACTGTCTTGGTTCTAGCCAGCAGTGGGTCCCTTTGGAGCTAGCTGAAACTGGCCCTTACCTATCATAGGACTGGATTCTTCTCAAAGAGGCCACCGCTACAGCCCCCTGTTACCAAAACCTTGCCATGTAAACCCAATAAAACACTCTGGATGTTAAAATGGGAACTGTTGATCAACTAATGAAAATCATAAATTCTGTAAACAGATACTTGAAAATCTGCTTCTACACACTGATCATAATTCTTTGGCAAGCTTGAAGTTGAGCTGGAAATTGAACTCTAAACTTTTGACACTCCTCATTTCTGCTTTTAGTCTGGTTCTTACTATCATTTTTTCCAAAGACAGTTTACAGTAACTTTAAAAGTTAGCCATATAGTTATTTTAGTTTACAGCTCTACTTGTTTGTTGTTTTACTTAAAGGAATCCAAGAAAGACCTAATGGATGTTATTTCTTCTTCATTTGCAAGAGTAGAATAGTAGATTGCTGTCTTAATGTCAGAGGTACAAAGATCAAAGCAATAATTCATCTCTGGTATAGCTTTCCAGACGTCAAACGAATCGTACCAGAGATAAATCTGGCCAATTACTATTTCAAGGAAACAGAGAATAATTTGATTAAAGAGCTATCCCCCACCTCAAAAGTGATTAATTACTGAAAAAGTACTAATCTTAAAAGCACTCCTTCCAATAGGTCATGGAACATGTAGAAAGTATTACTAATGACCACTTAAGCCCTTACTTTTAGCTACTTCAAAATACCATCTAATTTTTGTCACTTATCTTTTCAGTTTCTGTCTGTATGAATAAGTGCTAACTTTTTTTTCCTGACCTTGATCTTCTGTTGGCATTTGTGAAACACCTATCATGTAATAAGGAATTCATTTGCACTTGTAACAGTAATTTATAGCCATTAGCTTTTTTGCTGTCAATCTGTTTTTAAGCATGCTAATTGGAATGAGAAAGAAAGGATGGTCTGGGGAAACTATCAGTAAACATCATAACTGAAGATAGCATTTTATTTATTTTTGTAGTGTGAACATGTACTCTAAGTTTCATTACTAACATTTCAACTATAATATTAAGTATTCCTAGAAGAAATGGCAACACTTCATCTTAAAATATAACCAGTCTTTTTCCTAACATACAAAAAAAAGTCATATGGCATTACTCCAGCAAGCAGTACCATCAAGGCTTCTTCTTGTCTGTTTATTCCACACTTATATACTGATAAAATAGAAATAGTGAAGCTAGCTGCCTTTCCATAGGTACAGACAATGTTTCATAAATAGCATTTGCATAGAGAAGGATCCTGTCTTGGAAAGTGCTGTGCTGAGACATTTTTTCATTTATACTTTGGCTCCTTGTGTTATTCTGACTGAAAAGGTTCTGACAGCATAAAGGCTTTTCTCAAGACCAAATGCTGCCAAGGTTCTTTTGATTCATGGAAGAACTCCATAACTCAAAGCAAATAAGTTATAAAGTAGGTGTGTGGTTTATTTTGGCACCGGGTGCATGCGGGATAGCTCCCAAAGGCATGCGCAACTTAACGTGGCAACTTGCTTTGGTTATATGCAGTAAAAAGTTACATATGCATGAAGTTTCCTAATACACCTATACATATTCGTAACACAGCCCTGCTCTGTATTAAAATTAACTCCAAGAAGTCATTTCCATAAACTCCTCCCATCTGTGCCTGCACAGTGCCTTCTGGTGGTGGTCATCAGGGGGTCGTGGGGATGAAGTCCGATAACTCCTCTTCATCACCACTAGCTGACCCCCAGCCTTTGTACAGACTCAGCTGCTCCTTGGCTCTTGTCCAAACCACAAGGTCAGTCTCAGCTGGTTTTTGAGACAGGTTCCCCATTTTTGTCAGGAAACATCTTCTGTGAGGGGCCCCGAGACTCCTTGTTTCAGTTAATTTGCGTGGTAATAAGCAAAGACACTCAGTAATATCTATTTTAAAGTGATTAAGCAAGCCCCCATTCTTTCATTCCTGGCTTTAATAATTATGATTGTTTTATTTAGAAATCATTAATACAATTAAGCAAGCCCCCATTCTTCTATCCCTGGCTTCACTTTTGTGTAATCTAGATGTCCTAGCATCCATTGTGATGGAAGGTAAATATGACGCAACAAGTGTAAAGGTTACCCATAATATTGTGTCTACTTTCCTTAGCTGAAAAGAGCAGATAAATCTACTTGACTGTTACAGCACTAATTAAATGAGAGTATGTCTTCAAAATCAGTTTCACATTTATTCAGGGCTATAATCTGATACTTCTGTTCAAGTTTAACAGCTCTTTTTATTCACAAATGAGTAAACTGAATGGTATTTGAGCTCACTCTGGAGTTTAAGGTGCATGTCCTATTCACAACTGCATGTTTATTCTGTGTAGCAGCTACAAGTCCTTCTATTAGCACACTATGCTTACATATAGCTAATATTAGTTATCAGTTTAAGTATCTTCAGAGAAGATAATCCAATTCAGGCAAGCCACTCTGATCCTAAATTTTAATGTACATTTCTGGACTTTTTTTCATGATTTAGAAGTAGAATTGAAGATTCCTCAGATTTTCAGATTCTACTTTATTTCTGTTTTATTTCTTCATATCAGTTTTCTCTAGCTATTTTTGAATCATCTCTTTGGCAGAGAAAGTGTTATAAAATCAGTGGGGGACAGGTTGCTCTCTGATCTTTTAATTTAGTAAAGGGATAAAAAGGTGTTTTTTAGATGCTTTGCAAACAGTAGGGGTGGGTGGGTGGAGGAGTCATGAAAGACAGGCAGAGCAGAGGAGCTCAGAAAGTAGGTCAATAGTGTAGCAGGAAGAAGTAAAACAGAATAAAACTGAAATGAGAATAAAGACTAGATTGGTAAAAACGATACAAAGGTGGTGAGAAAGGAAAAGACAAAAGTCTGAAGTTAGATAGCATGTAGTATACCTTCAGTGTCTGGTTACTCCTGCATAATAATGCACACGTTCTATATCAGTCCTATCATAAAATCTTGAATTTCAACACCTTACGAACAAGCAAATGAAAAAATATGTTTCAAGTGTTTGGCAGCATTTCTCTATTCCCTTAAAATATAGGTCCAAAATCATAATGTCCACTGCCCAACCTGTGCTGAAGCCATAAGTTACCAAAAAAGGCATGTCAGCACTGCACTCGTCTGATGTCATAGATGCGTGATTCTCTTCCCACCAGAAAAGATCTGTAGTTTGGGGACATCATGAAAATGTTTTAAGTATAACCCGTATCAGTTCTTGGCTTCTTTGTTCAACTGGTTCCCCTTTTTGAAGGGAGATTTTGTGATCATGATGTGATAGGGCAATAGCTGGATCTCCTGTGACTTCCATAACTTCCACAGACCAGTTATTTAGAGGAGGTAATCTCAAGCATTAGCAGTCCGGAAACACAGAGGTCACAAAATTTGTGCTAAAAGCCCTCTGAGAATTGCAATTCACGCACTGTTCTATGTCTCCTTTATCATTCTTTCAGTTTCATCTGTACAAATAAATATTCAGTAAATATTCTAGATATATTCTAGATAATAGATATATTAATAGATAAAGATAATAGATATATTGATAGATATTTAGATATATACTAGAATATATCTAAATATTCTAAATAAATAGTCAGTAAATATTCTGAGCCTTTTGTGTTGATCTATTCCTCCAAAAAGGCCTTAATTAAAGCTCTATGGAAACAAGTCTGATTCAGGTAAACTCTTATTCCACTTTTAAGAATTTCTCCATAATTTGCAGGATTAGAATTATAGAATCATAGAATGGTTTGGGTTGGAAGGGGCCTTAAAAATCACCTAACTCCAGCCCTCCTGCCATGGGCAGGGATGCCGCCCACTAGATCAGGTTGGCCAAGACACCATCCAGCCTGGCCTTGAACACCTCCAGGGATGGAGCATCCACAGCTTCCCTTGGCAACCTGTTTCAGTGCCTCACTAGCCTTACAGTGAAGAATTTCCTCCTAAAGTCTAATCTAAATCTATCCTCTTTTAGTTTAAGACCATCCCCCCCTTGTCCTATCATTATCCACCCGAGTAAAGAGTCCTTCTCCATCCTTTTTATAAGATCTCTTTAGGTACTGAAAGGCCAAAATGAGATCTCCCTGAAGCCTTCTCTTCTACAAACTGAACATAGAATCACAGAATCATCCCCAGCTCTCTCAGCCTTTCTTCATAGGAGACGTGCTCCAGCCCTCTGAGCATCTTTGCAGCCCTCCTCTAGACTCGCTCTAGCAGGTCCACATCTTTTAGAGCTTACGTTTAAAACTTATTTTGATTGTGTGCTTCAACATTTTATAGAATTGCACCCAGTCTTCACCTGGTTTGGAGAAGGTATAACCATTTAATTATGTTCAGATGAGCCATGTGATGTCTGAAGAACAGAAAGTCAAATTAAGGAAACTTGAGTGTCTGAAGTTTAACTACTCTATCCTCTTTTTCTAGTGCAGATTTTCTAAGTGGGAAAGTTTCTATTATGTGAAATTGCAAAACCTTTTTACTGTCTATTCTGGTATCTTTATTGCCAAGAGTGTGCTTCATAATAAAATAGTAGCAGCTTGAGGTAAGATTCGCCTTGCCAATTAACTATTAAATACAGGGGAAAGAAGCATGTCTTGACCTGTGAAGCAGTAGCGTAAGGTCCACAATCTCATTTCTGGATTTAATGTCCAGGGTGTATATGTACCTATTCTGTAACATCCAGTTTATTATTGATTATGTTTTATTTTACACCTACTGGTAAACATACAAGCAAAATTGCTGTATGCTTCAATGACTTTTGAATACTAATACCAAAAAAAAAAAAAATAGATTTTAGGAAATTCTGAGACAGTACAAGTCATCTGAATATAAATAGGAAAAAAAAAAAAAACAGAAAAAAAAAGTCCTGAGAGCTTTATATTAAAAAGCATTTTTAAGTTTAAGACCTCGGACATATGCTGCATTGTCTATGAGCCAAATTTAAGAGTGATTTACTGTACTTTCAGAGTAGTAGGCTTATCAGTTCATAAATTTATGCTACAACAACTTCCCCAACAGATTGCTCCCTACCTAGAGGAAATCCTGAAAAACACTGCTCAAAATCAGTAATTATGGTCCTCTTTGTAATTTGCCATGTAAAATAATCTTGTTGAAATATGCTTTGTTGTACCCTGCCTAGATAGTTAATTCTTTTCAAAGAGAATGCTTAGCTGAGTTATGTTATTAATCAAAATCTATGCCTCCAGCAACAATTTCTACCAGAAAATAAAATAAAATATAGAAATTGTACAAAGCAAAATGAAGCTGTAATACGAAAACTGTGCACAATCTTGATCCTTTTGATTCTACCTGACAGAAAAAGAAAAAAAAAAAAGTTTTATTGCCAGCACTAATGTATAAATTAGCTCTCTGGATTGCAAGATGGTACTATAGAAGGCAATTGCTAACGAAAGTGAGGATTTAAGTTTGCATTTTGTAATTTAATGTCCTTAATTTATCAGTAGGTTGAGATTATTATTCAATAGTCCTATACATTTAAACATTTCAATTAAAGTAACTTTTTAGTTTTCTGCCACATGAGTTGGTACTAGAGCTGATTTCTTCTTTTTGGAAGAGACACAAAGCACTTCTCAATTTGTAATATATTTGCAGACAGGAAAGAATTATTTTTCCATCTTGCTGATAAACAAGTCCGTCTTGCTGTTTCTGCCCAAAGCATTACCTTCACAAGTTGAAGTTTTCTGGCAACATTGCATGAAAAAAAAATATTCTGGCAATATTTCATCTCTGCCACCATAACGTGTTTGGCTAAACTAAATGTAATCAAAAAAGGAAATGGAGAAATTTGGCAAGGTCCGCTCCAGGACAGAGAAAAGAGGTGGATTGGATGCAGCACTTTTAAGAGCTAAATTTCGTATTCGTTTAATGAGGAATTTCTGTGAGGTTCTCTTTTGGTTTTAATAGCTGTAAAAGGTAGCAGGTTTTTTTGTTTTTGTTTTGTTTTGTTTTGTTTTTGTGGTAAAAAGTATTCTGACAGCCCTGGAAATCCTATTAAAAGCAAAAATATTTTTGTCCTAGTCCTTGACCATTCCTTGGAAAAAAAAGGGGGGGGGGGGAGGGGAAGATCTGAGTGCTTTATTTCTGTTGCAATGGTTCTACAATCTACTGCTGTAAGGACTAACGTCAGAGAAAGAACAAGAAACATGAGTTGGCTATCCATATGAATAAGCAGTGAAAATCTTTGAAATTACATAGCTATTGCATAAATGAAAATAAGAGTGAATAAAGAGGAGAGAGAGCCATCTCAGCATATGGGAAAATCCAGATCTGTGTGTGCTCGAGACAATCCTACAAGAAGGAAAGAATACATTCTCAGGTGCCCTCTCATCATCTTGGGCTTAGGACTTACACCACAGGATACTCCTGCTAAATTAATTAAGCACTTTCTGTTCCAAGGGCAGTCTGAGAAGATGCAGGTAGATGTGAGGAACATTTTCACTAAGTGCTGGAGTCCTGAAGTCTTTTATGCTGCTGTCCATCTCTGTGCTT
Source organism: Anser cygnoides (assembly GCF_040182565.1). Classification (NCBI taxonomy): domain Eukaryota; kingdom Metazoa; phylum Chordata; class Aves; order Anseriformes; family Anatidae; genus Anser; species Anser cygnoides. The sequence goes on along the minus strand of NC_089912.1, from coordinate 14,365,338 downwards.
CTGACAGGTAGCAGAGAGGCATTCAGCAGGTTACCTGGGCCAGCTTTTAGCATTCCTGCAATAACTGCATTAAAACTAGAAGTAGTGAGCTCTTCTCCTTCAGCTTTCACTACTTACTGTCCACTGATCTTCCTTCCCTACCTCCATGGGTCTTGGCTCAAGATAGTGAGTCTTATAAGCACTGCTTCTTCCAGGGACATTCCAAGTAAACTTTCATTTTCTTCTATTCACATAACTTTGTTTTCAAATCTAGTTCACTTTCTTGCCAGACACTCTTTCCTTTCTAATGGACCGTATCATAATGAAAATTACAAATTCTTTACACCTAAAAGCAAAGGAATTCATTTAGTTAATGCAGGACTAGGCAGATAATGTGTAATAATTATGGCTAATGTGTCACAAGAGGCAATAAATACAGATAGTAAGATGTACAACAGACATTTCCAGTAATGTGAAATATATTCCTTGTATCTCTTTTAGTTCATTTCAGTATGTAAATTTATCCTTTTAAGGCTATGCAGCTGTTGTCAGATTAAAAATGTATCTGCAGCCTACTAAGATACAGCATAACTTTCCATCAATAAACTTCACAGAGAGGAAACAATTAATAAAATCAGAATATTCACTGGAAATAATATACCACTCCATTATGAATCTACAGATGTGTAAAACACATACACACATAACCTACATTCATGGATGCATGCATATTTGCTTTTGTGAAGGACCAGCAGCTGCTCTCTAGGGTGACGATGTCTTTTAGGAAGCTGATCAGAGTCCATTTTCTTCTCTGCCTATTGATTGTGTGAAAGGCATCAAGCAAAACAAAAGTGCTTTGCTTCTAATTATGCATTATTATGAATTTCAAATACAAAGTTAGAATTGTATCTGCAGTAAATGGGTGAAATCCTCTGAGGGTTTTTCACCAGCATATAATTTTATTAGAATTCATTAAATCACTGTAGAGGGGAAAAAAAAGAAAAACACCAGGGAGGGTTTTTCCTCTTAGCATTTATGTTAGCTACTTCAAATTAAATACTTGAAATATTTTTTCGAAGTTTTTCTGCCTTGTCTTTCATGATGGTTTGGCTTGCTATTTCATAGCAAGGCAATACCAATTTGATATAAAATTTCAATGAAAATATTCTCAAGTTCTGAAGAGATACAAGTATGGCTTTGTATCTCATTTCTGCACTCTACTGAATGTAGCTCTGTTTAAAAGAATGTCTTTGTAGGGCAGTAAAATATTGAAGGACTAGCACATATTAAATATTTGCTGCAGTCTCAAAATGAAATCCAATTGTATACCTTGGCATACCAAAGCTTTAACACTTAGCTGCAAAAGTTCAGTAGTTTCATAGGGGTTTTGTGCCTTTTTTATACTCTTTGTCTTATTTCATTGCTGGTATAACTCGACAGCACTGAAATTTGAGAAGTTCTGTGTAATCTCACCATTATTATTTACTGCATTTTCTCTTTTGCGTTTGTACTGAATTGTAGTTCTCCTGGAATCAAATGCTTCCACCTGAGTCATAATGCTGATAGTGATTGACACTTGGAACGTGTGATGCACGGGTAACTCAACCCTTCCATAATTGTGCCTCTTCTAGACAGAGGAAAGTTTGGAAATAAGTAACCAATGAGTCTTTTGACACAGTCATCTACAGAGTTAAGAAAAATCTTGGTTTGCTACAGTGGTGAAAAAGTGGTTTACATCTTTGTAATCACCTGTGTACTGATATTTAGGAGGTTAAAGATGTGAGGAATTTGATTTCACAACTTGATTTTCAAGTTGTATTAACCCCTTTTGTTTTCTCTTTAGCTTCCATGAATTTCTTTTGGAGAAGCAGCAAGCATGTTCAAAAGGTTGACCAAGGAAAAACAGGTTTTGTGCTTGTTTTCTTTAGGGAAACAAAGTCTGCCAAATGATAAGCTCTTGTTGCACACCTGAGCACAGGATTTCCTTAAACTGAAGTCTGTTTCATGGCAAAGCATAAGAGCTCCAGAGAGAGTTGCTTCATTTGCCAAGTCAAGCAATGAAATTGTGCAAACTTACATGATGGAACCACTTGGGGACAGGCATAAATTTTAACATGCTGCAGCTATTGGGCTGCCCATGCTCAGTATGCTTTTTTGGTATAAGCTGAAGATGAAAGCTGTTGTATAACTAATCAGCATAAACAAGAGAAAAAAAAAAAAAAGGAAGAAAGTAACATCAGCTTTTTGACATTATGAATGTTTAAGAAATATTGATTTGGAAATAGCCTGACTCCTATTGTTCCATCATAAATACAGAGACTTTTTTGAGTGCCTAGGATGAAATATTGTGATGTTTGGTTTAATCAGTGCCCTAGCATTGATTAAAAATTGTTCTAGTTAGACATTGACAGAACTTAACAGACTGATATGGAAAAGTTTAAGTCAGGTAAAGGAAGTAACAGTTTTTGTCTTCTCCATCACACATGAGGAACAAGATACTCTTAATAAAAATATCTTAAAGTTGTTTTTTTCCCTTAAAAAGTCAAAAAAAAAAAAAAACAGTTTCTAATTAGCACTACTTATAACATCCACATAGATGAGAAGACAGTAGTTACACAGTCTTGCCTTTCCTTTCTATAGAGAAAATATCTATACATTGTTGAGTCTCTGTCCTCTCTGAAACTGCAGGAAGTATCAAGGCCTTTAAGTCTCACATCTCAAATGGCACAGAATGGATAGCAAAACTGAGACAGAATGTTTCATATATCTGTTGCAATTTCTTATAAAATTTGTTGCAAATACTGTGACCAAAACCTTGTAGACCATACAGATTGATTTCATGTTGTCTGAGTGCCTCACAGAAATCAAGATTTTTTCCAAATTCTCATAAAAAAAATTGGAAACATTTTGTCCTCTCCATGTGTTATCTGAAGTGGTAAACTATACAGTATGATAGTTGTTAATCACAGGTATAGTTCTCCTCTGGCTTTTTGACTAGCTTCTTTTTCAGACATTAGGAAGGGTCAATAAATAGCAATTAACTTTTCAAACAGGGACACTTAGGAGGATCCTAGATCTAAAATTAGACCTCTCCGTTAAAAAATCTTGCCTCAAAACTTAAATGCTTGGATTTCCCTTGCTGGCACTAATGCTGTTAATAAACCTCAGGGCCTTAAGCTCTCTTCTCATTTATACGTTCCCTTCTTCTCCCCTGTGAAAAGAGTGTTCCAGATGAATCCTCTTGCCTTATCAAGGCTATACCCACTGCATTCCTTCTTTATTATAACAGATTGCAGTGCAACTTTGGTAATTGCAAGAGACAGCTGGGTAGTGGGGCTTAAAATGCTACGGGAGGAAGCAAATCCTTCTGACAGTATCCTGACTCTTCCCTTCTTATATTTTTATGAGTGCAGTTCTTTTGGAATTGGTGCCACATTTGTTGATGAAGCCATTTCTCACAGATTCTTTTAGTTTTTCTTGCACTGTTTCTTTGCCATTTGATTAATACTTTTACCATATACTGCCCTAATGACATTTCTGTAGGAAATGAGTATTTGAGTTGTGTCAAAAATAAAGAAGTCTCTTTGAAAGATGTTTTCTGTTTTGTATTCTGATTATGACTCTCTTTTTGAATGCTTATCCCAGCTTGTCCATCAGCTCTCTGTCTGAGATGTCTTTCATTCTTTGGAGGTATCATTTTTAAATAATAATAATTATAATAATGTTGAAAGTAGGGGATGTGCAGTTAACTGTCATCTTATGAGCAGCCTTTCTGACCCTGAATTAATTAGTTGTTTTAAGTTCAACTCATAGTGGTTTTTTTTTGTTGTTGTTGTTGTTTTCCTTTACTAATATTTTGTCTGCTTTAAACACATAAGAAAATATGTTTTAGAACTCTAGATGTTCTTGTCAGTGAAAGCATGATTGATCTGAAGGACATTCATCTTATAAATGGTAGATGTAGTCAAGCTAAATCACGACTCTGTTTCCTCCAGTGTTCTTTTGCAGTAATTAAAATAATCTGAATTGAAACACCAGTATCCCTGTGTCTTAAAAGTTCAATTAATAAGATTAAAGTATATCTCCTCAAAGCATTTTTCTCTTATGTATCCATGATACATGGGACATAAATGCAGTCAAAATAAGGATAGACTTAAGCTCTGAAAGCACTCAACCTTCTCTTCATTAGTTCTACAGTTGCAGTGACAGTGTATGTGAGTTCAATTATTGTGTGTGGTCTGAGTCATGAAATCAGTAATGGTTAACATGAGCTGGAAAAGATTATAGGTGTCACACTTGCACAATGATAGAGGTTGCAATACCTAAGTTTCTAAACTGATGAGTTCCTTTTTCTGTATGCTAAAAAAAAAAAGGGACAGTTAATGTATAGCTACAGCATATGGTCAGTATGAGATGACTGGAATAATTATGAATAGTTTATTATAAATAGGTTTTTTTGTTTGTTTATTTGTTTTACTATTTTACTTAAAAATACTTTCTTGGACATAATTTTGCATAAGAAATCAGGATAGTCATCAGAATTGGCACAAAATTCATTTGGATTATTTTTAAGTATATTTTGCCCTCAGTGTTCAGTGAATAATCTGGGACTACATATTCTTCACCAGAGAAAAGTTCTTGAACTTGTACCTTCAACAGTTAACACCAGTGCTGAAACTGTGGGTGACCCACTAGACACTGAGAATTAGTGTTAAGGCTTTTTTAACATGGCCTCAGTGAAAAGCTGGTGAAGTCAGTTTTGAAAGTCCCCACTGACTCTGGAGGGCTCTTTGTCTTCGTTTCCAGGCTTCAGCCAGGTGCATTCACCTGGGTCCAGTTTGTGCTCTTTCCTGATGTGTTTCATGAAGAGTGAATACGTATTGCAATGCAACCCCTTGCAGTCTGGTCACATAGCTGCTCCCCAGCTTCTCCTTCAGCTGTCTCTGCTTGTAGTACCCTGACAGATTTTCCTCACCATCAGTTTTCCTGCCTCTGTTGTGACAACAGTTCTTGGGGAAAAAAAAAAAAAAAAGTTATCTCTTGGGACATATCTTCTTTGGGTTTTGTTTTGTCCTCAGAACAGAGAAGGACTTTCATTGTGCACCTCCGCCAAAAGTTTGAGGTCACTATTCAGATATCTACCAGAGTATTCAGCTCCGGCAGATATCAAGTACCCTAATCCCAAACCGTTATATTCCATTTGCTCAGGGAATCAGTGAGGGATTGTCTATGTTTCCGAACCTCAGTGTGTTTAAGGACTGTCTGTATTTTTATCCAGATATGAATACCCCAAAGTATCACTTTTGTCTATGAACAATATGGACTTCAGCCTTTCTTATCTAGTCAGTTTACTACTAGTCCACTACAGCAACTCATTGTCAAAGGTTTTATTAAAACATGCATGGTGGTGAAAGTCTCAGTTTTCATAACAAATGGGACCATAATAATAATTGATACTGTTATTTAAAATGCTGCTTTTAGCAATGTTCATTCTTATTGAAGAAAATGTTACCCAAAAAAGGGTGATTTTGATGAATTCTTTGCTTTTTTCCTTTTGCTGCTGACTGTTTTGAAATATGAATAAAATTTCCAGTTATGATTCATAAAAAGTCTTTCACTGGTATTTTAGAAATTTTAGATTAGTTATTTCTTGCTCTAAAAATGCCAGTCATTAATTCTGTAGCAGGCCTGTGATTTCCCCTTCTTTCCAAATTGCCACAGTATTTTGATCATTTGGTATTTTGAGCCATGCTTTAATGTAAGCATTTGATTTATTTCTGCACAGGTTTATAAAATTCATGGAATTCATGGTGAATAGCAGAACAGTTCAGCTGATTCTGCTACACCAGCATGCCTGAAATTTGCAAGTTTTCTTGAACATGGCAGTGGAACACTAACTAGATTTATAATACAGTGTAATTATTTTGTTTCCATAGTCAAATATAAATGAATGGCATGAAATTAGGTAACAGTGATCGAATTCTTCCTTGAAAGTGTAAATCTAGTGCTTTGCAGAACTGGGCAGTTTTTCTTCTTGGAGGAGTAGTGCAAATATTTTACTTCTTCATTCTAAAGATACATGAATGAAGACATACGGTTTGCACCATTATCCAGTGTTGGTGCCAAGTAATTCTGCATGCACTGCATGAACAAGGACTTGCCTATTACAGAAGAATGGATATTGTGTAAGTTTGGTCTTCCTGAAGTTGCACATTTATATTGGAGTTGGTCATTGTGGTTTCTATGCAAATATAATAAATAGTTATCCTGGCGTACTACTTTCCATTTCAGCTTTTCTCTTTCATGCATAATCTTAGTTTAAATGGTTCGATTTAATTATTGTAGGAAATGGATGAATGGCCTTAGGAAACGTGAAGCAAAAGTTTAATTTAATTTAATTGCATTTATATAATGTTACCTGTCTGAGATGAAATTTCGAATACCACTGAGAAAAAGAAATGAGACAATGGTGCAGAGACACTTGCAAAGTGAGCAAAAAGAGCAAAAATGAAATCTAGTTGGGAAAAAAAAAAAAAGACATTAATTAATCTAAAGGGGTAATAATTGAAGAAACCAGTGTTTTCCCACTTGTTGATAGCTAAATTTGGATGAAATGGCAAGACTGGCACAGACCTTTAACAGGGAGCAAACACCAAGCAAGATAAGTACCAACTGAAATGGCAACAGAGAGGTCAATGGAAAACAATCTTGTTATGAAACAGGCAAATGATAATTGTCCGGCTCTTTTGTGGTTGCCCTTCTATTACCTATCAGGAGGGCCAACCGTATCCTGGGGTGCATCAAGCATGGCATTGGTAGTTGGTCAAGGGAAGTGATTGTCCCGCTCTACTCTGCACTGGTGTGACCGTTCTGGTGACCAGAATACAGTTAGATAAAAGCATAATAAGATGGGTGAGCAATTGTCTGACAGGTTGGGCCCAGAGGATTCCTGTAAATGGGGTTACATCAGGCTGGTGACCTGTCACTTAGTGGGGGCTCCATTTTAGGACCAGTCCTCTTCAGTGTTTTCATAAACAATTTGGATGAAGGACTTGAAGGTTTTTTGAGCAAGTTTGCAGACAATAGCAAATTAGGTGGAGCTATTGAGGGGGGTGAGGCCTTGCAGAGAGATCTGGACAAATTAGAGAGCTAGGCAATCACTAACAATGTGAAGTTGACAAGAGCAAGTGACAGATTTTGCACCTGGGAAGGGGCAACCCTGTTACTGACTGGGGGACAGGAGGCTGGAGAGCAGCCCCACAAGAAGGGATCTGGGGGTTTTGATTGACGGCAAGCTGAACATGAGCCAGCAGTGTGCCTTGGTGGCCACGAGGGCCAACCACGCCCTGGGGTGCATCAGACACAGCATTGCTAGTCAGCAGAGAAGGGATTGTCCCGCTCGGCACTGGTGCAGCCTCACCTCAAGTACTGTGTGCAAAAAGGACGTTAAACTGTTGGAGAGTGTCCAGAGGAGGGCGACGAAGATGGTGAAGGGCCTAGAGGGGAAGATACATGAGGAGCGGCTGAGGTCACTTGGCCTGTTCAGCCTGGAGAAGAGGAGGCTGAGGGGAGACCTCATCATAGTCTACAACTTCCTCTTGAGGGGGAGTGGAGAGGCAGGCGCTGACTTATTCTCCTTAATCACCAGTGATAGGACCCGTGGGAATGGTGTCAAGCTGAGGCAGGGGAAGTTTAGTCTGGACATCAGGAAGAGGTTCTTCACCAAGAGGGTGGTCGCACACTGGAACAGGCTCCCCAGCGAAGTAGTCACTGCACCAAGCCTGTCTGAATTTAAGAAGTGTTTGGACTGTGCACTTAGTCACATGGTCTAAAATTTTGGGTAGACCTGTGTGGTGCCAGGAGTTGGACTTGATGATCCTTATGGGTCCCTTCCAACTCAGGATATTCTTATTCTATGATTCTATTAAGTTGCTTTCACCACATCTTGCCTTGCTTATTGCCTTCCAACTATTATCAGTCAGTCTGAAAAACCTCCTTGAATGCCCGTTACCATTTTTGGTCTCTCAGACAACCCTAATTCTTGGCAATACACCAAGGGGAAGTGATCCAAATTCCTCAGTCTTGTAAACAAACCAGGGACCACAGGGGTTTTAGACCTCTTAGATAACTTTTAGACCTATTAGATAAAATGAAGCATGTCTTACTTAGCCAGTGAACTGTGGGAACTGAGATAAAAGATGAAGACAGAGACTGGACTGTTTTTTAACTATGATGGATATAGAGGTATTAGTTTCATCAGATTTGGATAGAAGCAGAAACCAGTTAGGCAAACTTGCCTTACAATAATTCAAAAATAAATTTTAAAATAGTAAGTGGTAGGTGCTCGTTTCAAGGCTCAGATGATAAGTTCCCAGTGAAGTCAATGTTGATGAAGTAGAATAAAATTGATAGATCTCACTTGTGGTCTCTTCTTGAGGAGACCTACAGGTAACATTCATTTCTTTTGCTGATAATTTTAATGATGGACAGCTGTCTAGTGGAGACAGTCCATTTCTTTGTTTTCTAATAACACGTACAGAAAGAGGGAGGTGCAGGTGAGGCATCAGACTTTTCCACGGTAGTACCTGAATGACTGTGGGCTTTAAGTATTGCCTTTTATTTCATGGCCTGTTTCTTCTTCTTTTTTTTTTTTTTTTTTTCCAACACAGTACTTGTTTATATCCCACTGAACCATGAAAAAAAACATACCAGGCACATCACCGATTTGTAAACAAGGAGTTTTGTTTGTGGCTTTAGCTCTTCAGATACTTCTCATGAAATATAGCAAGAGACAACACTTACAGACTCCCCTCTTCCCTTAGGAAACTTTGTTTTGCTACCCAAAAGAGAACAGATAGACATAGAGAAATGTATTTCTGTGTTGTCTGCATAACAACCTGTATTAGCTTTACATGGCAAGGTTTTGATACTGAGAAAGCTGCAGGGAAGGCCCTTGTGAGCAGAGCCCAGCAGCTGCGCCATGTCAGAGCAGAGCCAGCTCCAGTTGCTGTAAAAGAGACCCACCACTGGCTAGAGCCGAGCCATGAGCCATGCTGTGTGCGCCTCTGGGAGAGCAGAGTTAAGGAAGGGAAAGAAGTGCTGGGCAACAAACAGCAGCTGGGAGAGAGGGGTGAGAGCCAGCCCTGCAGCCCCCAAGGGCAGTGCAGCAGGAGGTGCTCCAGGCACACAGCAGCAGTTCCCCTGCGGCCTGTGGAGAGGCCCCTGGTGGAGCAGGCTGTCCCCCTGCAGCCCATGGGTCCCACACGGAGCAGATCTCCACGCTGCAGCCCGTGGAGGAGCCCCCGGTGGAGCAGGTGGATGTGGCCTGGAGGAGGCTGCGGCCCATGGAGAGCCCCCGCAGGAGCAGGCCCCGGGCCGGAGCTGCAGCCCGTGGAGAGGAGCCCACGCAGGAGCAGGGGCAGAGAGTGACCATGAAGGAGCAGCAGAGACAAAGCATTACAGGCTGACTGAAACTCCCATTCCCCATTCCGTGCTACTGAGGGAGAAGAAGTAGAAGAGAGCAGGAGGGGAAGCTGTTTTTTCGTTGTTTTTATTTCTCGCTGCTTTGTTATCAATAGGTAATAAATTACATTAATCTCCCTATGCCAAATCTGTTTTGCCTTTGATGGTGATTGTTGAGTGACTTTTCTGTCCTTATTTTGACCCACAATGAAGAATGAAGACCAAGCATAAGGGAAGGTGAAGGATTTGACTCCTTTCATCTGAGGGCATCTAGAAAGGTGGTAAATTGAGACTGAAAGGGTGAATTCACAAAAAGTACAAACACACTCTGACCATCCACAGGTGGAAACTCTGATTAAACTGCTCTGCAAGGCCCCTTTGGCTGACATCAAAACCATTAAAAAAGCTGGCACTGATTTCAGTGTTGGTTTGGTTATGCTAATTCCAGAGAGCATGATCTGACTTTTACATGTTCTTATGTGAGTATGCTCTCTGTATGCTTCCAGAGAAGGAAGGATGCATGCATCAGGTTTATGTTTTCTGGAGAACAGACCAAAACAGGGTCTTCCCTTATCTTCAATCCCTATCCCTATCCCTAATCTTTGAATTAATTAAAAAATATAATCAGTGAAGTCTTGGATAACATTTTCAAAAACACTGAATTTGGTATAGGTTTATAGGTTAGTTCAAAATTTAGACACTGAAAGCAGCCTATTCCATCATCACAGAGCCTTAGTTAACACTTTTTCTTTCTTTTTTTTTTGTAGAAAGTGTTTGTTTACATATTTGTCTAAGTCAAGAGAAACTGCAGCTTTGAAAATTCATAAATATCTCACCACATGCGTGAGGTACACTATTAATGTAATAAGTATATACTTTGTTAGAATATAATAAAACTTTAAGTGTATTTTTGTAGTGGCTTCGTTTTTCTCTGTTGGATTTGCAGAACCTAGACTGAGAAATAAATCATTGCCTCATGTATCATGTAGCGCTCCACTTACTTGTGCATTCTTTCATGTGAGTAAGAAGGGAATAACCGAACACTACCTGAGCTTTAAGCTTCCACTGAAATATGGACTCTGGATATATTTTCAAACAAAGCCTTTGAAAAAGACCTGTTAATTTGGCTGCAAATACTGAGGACATAGATTGCGCTATGATGAAATAAGGATATATTTTTTTTTTCCTTTGGAAGCACAATATAAATTTGTTAGATGAGCCTGTTTGCATATGACAACTTTAACTGGAGGGTTCGGGTCAGATGTATTTTATTTTCACGTGGGCTTCTCTCTGAATTACACCCGTGAAACCATTACTATTCAGTTAGTATTGGGAATATACGTGTTCTATTCATGTGGAAAAGGAAAAACAGCAACATCTTGCATTGTAACCTTATAAGAGTTTTGTAGTCCTCTTCACTATCATCAGCTGTTTGAATTATATCACCATTGCTTCAAGGAGATAAATAGAACTGTATTAATATAGACCAGAGGAGGTTTTAACATGTATGCATATCTTTATTTTCTGCTTGTCATCTCTTCATGTATTGAACATGTAATTTAAATTTCAGTCCATTTCTCAGTCATACATAGTACCATGCATAAGGCATTTGTTTATGAAAAAAATGTCCACTGCCATTCATTGCACATCTCAGCTCTGCTCTCCTGTCATGGATTGAGTACCTTATGGCTCCAGATTCAATATCACTGTTGTTTTCCTCATAAGTTTTGTTTCTGCACAACTGGTTGTATGTCTGTGTATGTATCTGAATCAAAAAGACATATTTTGAGATTTACCATCCTTAGTAAAATTTAAAAGCTCCATGAAATATAATATTTATAAATATATTTAATTTAAAGCATATATTTTAGGCTGCTTTAAAGATATGATGAAACTGGCTGATGGTAGGAATATTAAGGGGTTGAAGGGTAAAGAATTCTTTTTGTATCATTGTATGAAGAAAGCTAAAATGCAGAGAATATGAAATATCTGCCATTCGACATATAAATATTTAAGTATTCCTTATTTTGTGTCAGCAGACTCCTGATGCATGCTCAACCGCTCTGCCATATTTATCTCCGCTGAACCACAAAATGTCTTAAACAAAAAGAATACTTAAAAAAAAAACAAAAAGTGTGGTTTTGTTCATCACTGAGGAGTCATTCAATTAAGAGCAAGTCTGGTTCATCTAAAAATAACAAGAAATGCTGGCAGCACTGTCTCTTATTAGTAATTGATACATAACAGCCTATAGAATCTGTGTGATGTGGTAGGTCAGTCTTACTTTCTTTGAAAAATATTTGCTTGGTAGCCCAAAAAGTTAAGTCTTCTGCTCTCTCTCTTTTGTTGTTGTTGTTGTTGTTGATGGGGGTAATCCAAAACAAAATATATTTTTGGGTCTAAATTAATGTAATATTTCTTTCTGCATCTAATTATACTGAAGAAATATTTCTTTTTCCCGTGTGTAATGTCCTTGAATGCACTCTTCTCAAGGTATGTAGTTATTGTCTGTAACATGAATGAGCCATATTCCATGGAATATGGATTATAAGCTATATCACATAATTCAATCACAGGTATTGAGCAGCAACAGCTTTCAAACATTGCAGATTGATCACAATTACAAGCAAGTAATATCCCTATTCTAGCCAATAATTTATATGTGGAATGATTCACAGGTAGGATCATATTTCCCTGTCCATTTATGTGGTATTCCTCTCAGTATGGATATAGTCTTTCTTGGTGTTTGCTACAAAACAACAAAACAGTAAAAAAGGTAATTAAGATGAGCTAATTAGGTTAAAAAATATGGTATAATAGTAGATTGATGCACTTCTTTTCAAAGCAGAATAAAAGAAATACCAAATATTTCTTAGGGCAGTATTATGGTGTATTTGTATTAGGTAAGTCAGAGTTAATTGAGTAATTTAATTTTTGGATTTTTTTTTTTGCATGTTATTAAATAGAAGCTTTGAATTTAATAGTTACTTGGAAGCTTTTAATATCATCTTGGTACTAGTGAACACTTTAATAGTTAGAAGGATGTTTTTGCAAACAGACGAAATATAACTGAAAACTGATATTTATGTTTCTTTTGTTTGTTTGTTTGTACTTCAGATCCTGTGATATTTCATATAATGAATGCATAACAATAGAGAGCACTACAAATATTATCTTGAAATGTTTGTCTATACACACACACAAAAAAAAAAAAAAAAAAAGAATCAAACCCCCCTGGCTTTTAGTGCTCAACATTTCTCTTGTCTTAATTCTTCTCAAAGCAATTCTTGCCTCTTCCTGTTTTCCTGTATAAGCCAGACTAATTTCAGAAGTTCAGAACAATCTGTAAAAGTATATCTTGGGAAAGTAAAGGTCATTTGATCAGTTAGATTGAAGAGGGTTATACACTTGTGAATCTGACCTGAGGAAAAATTGCAATTAATTTAGAAACATTTAGAAATGTCATGTGAAATTCAGGTTGGAAATTAGGAAACATTTCTTCTCAGAAAGAGCAGTCAGGCATTTGAACAGGTTGCCTGGGGAGGTGGTGGAGTCACCGTCCCTGGGGATGTTTAAGGAAAGGTGCTTAAGGACATGGTTTAGTGGGTGATATTGGTAGTAGGGTGATGATTGGACCAGATGATCTTGGAGGACTTTTCCAGCCTTAATTATTCTATGACATTAGGAAAAAAAAAAAAAAAAAAAAGCTGGAAATAAGAAGTTTTGGGCATGAAAAATGCTTCAAAGCTTTAACTGAAATAAAAAATGAAAGCAATCCCATTATACAGGCAATTCCAAAATGTCTAACAAACTTAATTTCCTTCTACAACAAGATCACCTAGCTAGTTGACCAAAAGAAGCCGGTCAGTGTAATCTTTCTGGATTTCAGTAAAGCTTTTGATAGTGTCTCTCACAGTACCCTTCTAGACAAAATGACCAGAATACAGTTAGATAAAAGCATAATAAGATGGGTGAGCAATTGTCTGACAGGTGGGGCCCAGAGGATTCCTGTAAATGGGGTTACATCAGGCTGGTGACCTGTCACTTAGTGGGGGCTCCATTTTAGGACCAGTCCTCTTCAGTGTTTTCATAAACAATTTGGATGAAGGACTTGAAGGTTTTTTGAGCAAGTTTGCAGACAATAGCAAATTAGGTGGAGCTATTGAGGGGGGTGAGGCCTTGCAGAGAGATCTGGACAAATTAGAGAGCTAGGCAATCACTAACAATGTGAAGTTGACAAGAGCAAGTGACAGATTTTGCACCTGGGAAGGGGCAACCCTGTTACTGACTGGGGGACAGGAGGCTGGAGAGCAGCCCCACAAGAAGGGATCTGGGGGTTTTGATTGACGGCAAGCTGAACATGAGCCAGCAGTGTGCCTTGGTGGCCACGAGGGCCAACCACACCCTGGGGTGCATCAGACACAGCATTGCTAGTCAGCAGAGAAGGGATTGTCCCGCTCGGCACTGGTGCAGCCTCACCTCAAGTACTGTGTGCAGTTTTGAGTGCCACAGTATAAGATATAAAATTGTTAGAGAGTGTCTGAAGGAGGGCAACAAAGATGGGAAAGGGTCTAGAAGGGAACACATATGAGGAGCTGCTGACGTTCTTTGGTTTGTTCAGCCCAGAGCAGAGCAGGCCGAGGGGAGGCCTCATGGTGGCCTGCAGCTCCCTCACGAGGGGAGCGGAGGGGCAGGCGCTGAGCTCTGCTCTCTGGGGACAGCGACAGGACCCGAGGGAACGGCATGGAGCTGGGACAGGGGAGGGTCAGGCTGGGTGTCAGGGAAAGGTTCTGCACTGAGACAGTGGTGGGGCACTGGGACAGGCTCCCCAGGGCAGTAGTCACAGCACTGAGCCTGCCAGAGTTCAGAAGGCATTTGGACAGCACTCTCAAACACATGCACAGGATCTGGTTTTTGTTTGGTTGGTTGGTTGGTTTTGTTTTGTTCTGTTTTTCTTTCTTTTTTTTTTTTTTTTTCTTTTTGGGTGGTCCACTGGGGACACAGGAGTTGGACTCTATGATCCTTGTGGGTCTCTCTCAACTTGGATATTCTATGATTCTACCACAGACACTTTCCTAATTCCCTGTCAGCTTCTAACTTTCAGGGTAGTTCTTTCCACAGCTTTCAATGCTCTGTTTCGAGTATCACCCACAGCTCTGAGGAGTGTCAACTTCCACATTGGAAGCCAAAAGCTAAGCTCTTATTAAATTAAGTGAGGCCAGGATTTTACCCACAAACTTTGTCTGTATTTTCTAGTTACCTGTGTTTTTATTCATTACTTCATTATTTGTATCTTCATATGTAATCTTAGTTGTTCTGTAGTTTCCCGTGTGCTGCAGGCTGACATATTCCTGAAGAGCTTTAGACACTGCTTGAAGAATCTGTAGGGTCAGGAATCTATAAAATGAAAATTTTTCATTTTGTTCTATATTTGTATTATTAATGAAAGCCTGACATACCCTATAACAAAAGCCACACCTATAAATATTCTTTCTCAAGTATGAAGTTTCCCCCCTTACCATATAATACTGTATAAGACTGAATACATATAATAAACTGTTATGAAGACAGAGATAATTTGGGACACCCTTTTGAAAAGGTTATAAAGCCTTAACTTTAATAAAATGCAACTAAAAAATCAGTTTTTCATCTTACCATTACTTTTCTTTGTTCCCAAAAATTGAATCGCATTTTTAAGGTACGTTGATATCTGGAGGCTGAAACTAATGCGGGCTTTTGATAAGTCATTTAGACTTTTTTAAAATCTCTAGGAAGTTGTACCAGTGATGGGGTTTAGCTTAATACAGGATAATGTAGTCCTACTATTCAAATGTTTGATATTATTTTTGCATTTGTATTTGAGACAAATGTGTTTTTCAGCATTGATTCATTGAGTTAGACTCTGTAGAAATGGTTCTTTTTTGAACTATTGTGAAATACAAATTTATTTTTCACGGTGCTTTTGGTTTAAGTCCATCTGATTACTATATTTACAGAAAGAAAAAAAATGTTCATCTGAAAATCTGTTGTGAGCTAAGCTTGATTTTATATGGGGATCAATTGCTTAGGTACTAAATGTCTGACATGCCCATGCATAAGATACAGGAAGGTGAACTTGGTAAAAGGCTGAGAAATTCTTTCTGAACCTCCGAATGCCGCAGACAGCACATTTATGAAAACATGGAGGAAACCCATCCTGTATAAAATAAAGATGTTTTATGCTTAGAAAGATGATTGCAGACTTGGGGGGAGGTGGGTGGGTGGGGGAAACAGACTTTCTGCATTCAAGGTAATTAATGAAAATCAATCATATTTTTTAACGTTGAAATTAACAGTCTTCCCAAAATGGGCATGTTTTCATACCTCTTGTTTCCATCCTACACTAGCAACAACTTCATTTTGTGATTTCACACTCAGTGCTATGGGATGCAAACTAATAGGCACTTGTCAGTAAATTGGTAGGTGCTGGCAACAGATTACCAATCTCCCACTCATATTAGCAGAAGACAAATTCCCATGAAAAGTCTGCAGAAACAATTTTCTGTCTCTTTCAGCAGACAATGTTGTGATCATATGCAACAGACAAAGAAAGGATTCCTAATATAATAAGTCTTTTCATAAAGCAACAGTAAGGCTTACGTTCTTGTACTATTCATTACTAGTAGGTCAGGAGAAAGAAAGAAAGATCTTTTATTGTTCCAAGCAAAAAGTGTCTGTCTTTGAGCTTGAAAATATCTTTAAAATTAATGCTGCTAATTTTGGTTTTCTTTGTCCCTGATTGGTAGAAAGTCTGAGTTCTGTTTGGCTTTGTAAGGCAGATTTGCTTGGCAATGCATGTTACTAACACGGCAACCAATTGACCTACAAGGAGTAGTAATGAGATAAAGAGACTTGAATAATGTAGTAGAGGAGTTCAAATTATATCTCTGTGAGAAGTACGTGGAAGTTGTGAGTACTAACAGGAGTACCCCATCAATTTAGCTTGCATCCTAAAGAAACTTGTCATAGTAGAAGGCAGCATCAGCTCCAGTGTTTCCTGTCCCTCATGTGGCAGAAAAGCTGGGGAGCTGTAAATACTCAAGAGTTTCTATTCCTTAGTTACAGGAGAAAGCTGTGGTGTGGCAGCACTGGAAGTCTGGCAAGCTCCCTGGCCATATGATACTCGTATATTCTTACATCACATGGAATAAACCTGATAATATAAGGACTTAGCTTGTAACAGTCCAAAAGAAATGTATCTTATGAGAACTCCCTGGGTGGCAGTGAGCATCCCGCTCTCCAGCAGATTTGAGATTCTCATCTGTTAGATTCAGAGGGGGGTTAACTCCACAGAACACGGGAGCAACTCAAGTAGTAGAGGAAAGAATGGGAAACCATTATCACAGGAAACTTGTCATGATGAAATGAAAAGTGAAGGATTGAGGAAAGGGTCAGCAGTAGGAATGAGATCTTACGGAGGCTTAAATGATGAAATGCAGAAAAAAAGAAAAAAAATTGCAAGAAAAAGCATTTCCATGTGCATGTTGCATGTTGCATGAGTTATTGCAAAGCAAGCTAGACAAATTAAAAGTTATATGTGCAGTCCCCTTAAAATCAGTGATTTGACCTTCTTAATATTAACTGCTAAACTGTCACCTGCACATAAATTGGAAGAAAACATGGTTTCAGAGAATTCTCTACTGCAACGTTCTTTTTTTAAACTTTATCATTCAGGCAAACTGAGGCTTCAGACAGGAAGGCCAGTCTGATTCCCTGAAGAAAGCTTACAGCAGCCAGTGTAAACTGCTTTGGTGGTTTGAAACCTGAAGGATACTGCCTAGGATGGACAGAGAATTTTGTGCATTACCTGTGCCTAAAAGATAAGGAGAAACAAGTTTTAAATGTAGTGTTTCTGCTGTCTAGTGGAAGTTTCTATATGCAGGTTTTCTTGCAGGTGCAGGATGGGCAGATCATTGCAAGATGTTGATAGATGCTCAGAGAATAAATGTTTATCGCGTGCCAGCTGTGTTGACATCTTTCAGTCATCTTGAATGCTGGTGTTTCTTGAAGAGACAGTTATTATACCTATGAGAAGATACTTGATCCAGGAATATTTTTGATTTTTTTTTTTAAAGACCTGCATAGAGGCCATACTTTATTGAGCCTGAAATTATTCAATAAGCCATGTATTGTTTGCAGACTATGAATCTTAGTGGAGTATCAGCACTAAATGCTGAATCACCTAGCTAATCTAGCAGCAGTCTAGCTTTATGCATGCAAATGTTCTTGACATCTGCAGGCCTGACTGCAGGGTTAAATTTAAACAAACGTTGAGCATTTTTATGCATCAGCGGCCAATAGACATTATTTCTGTCTGAAAATTTGCAATTAGTAGTAGTTACTAGTTCAGTATATTCCTGTTGCTCCACAGGTATAGCCTATGAAAATCTTCCTAAGTTATTTGAAAGTTTATAAATTGGTAAAATATTCCATAAAGAATCTAGTTATGACACACTATCCTTCTCTTTGTAGACTGAATTTGACAGCCTGGTGATTGCAAAGTGCAACAAAAAATGTGATTCAATTGTGATGCTCTCTGGTATTTTAGCTTTTCAGAGCAAGACAAAGATAGGGGAAGAAAACAAGTCGTGACAATACTTGAAATGACATATTTCATGTTTATCATCTTTCTTTAGCTAAATAAGACAGTCATGGCATGTACTTCTTTGAATACAGCCTCTAGATATGTAGGATCAGTATCTGTGATCAGACAAACATAGGTTTCTCTGATCCTAGATTCCCTTCAGCCAGCTCTGAAAGACCTAAGAAACCTGGAACGGGTAACCTAGCTTGGTTTTAGCTAAACAGACTCTGCTGCTGTGCCAGTACTGAAAATGTGTATACAGTGTTTTAAGGAACTGAAATATCTTGATTAATGTCTTTTGCATGCTGTTTACATTCAATTTCTGGCTACAGTAAGCACTGACATCGTTTGAATCATGCAAACCAAATCTGGAGTGCAGCCTGGACTCGGACTACCATAATTCTTCCCATAGAAGAAGCTGAATAATATTTCTAAGTCATATATAGAAGCAGATATGATTGGAAGAAACCCTTTATTAAATTAAAAAAAAAATAAACTAAAATAAAATAAAAAGTAAAATAAAATTCAAGGAGATTAAAGCAGATAGTGTAAGATTTCAAAAATTTTAGTTACTTTTTTGCAAATTCAATCTCAACATTTAACATCCCAGTGTTTTCTTATCAGTAAAAAATACTGAAAATCTGTGACATTTTATGCCCATATCAGTCTCCTAAGTAGCAACAATAGATGTATGACACATCCTTTCTTTCTTATTCCTTATTTCTTCATTTTCTCCTTTTCCAGTTATCTGTTCTTCTGCTTAAGTATGTCACTTCTGACACCTGCCTTCTTCCATTATTCCCTGTGCATTTTATAATCGGTTTAGGAAATCTTCTGTAATTGGTAACCCTGGCTACAGCTGGATTTAACCAGGAGTAAAAAAGAAGGAGTTGATTTCATGTGATCCAACAGCAATCTGCAGTCTACCACTTTTGCCCATTCTTTGTGTGGCAGTATTCATCCCTGATAATCTAGAAGGTGTATTGGCCTTTAATGCAACGCTGAGCATATTTACTTTGCCCTGAATTTCATAAACCAAGTACTTGGTACACTCATATTCCATGACAGAATAAGCTAATAATGCTTCCTGTCTTCAAAAAAAATCTACATTTTTGAGCCTTTCCTGACAGTTCCAGGATACTCATAAAGGCATGTTCAGGATGAGCCAGGATCGATGGTTACTGAAAAGGTAACATCTGACAACAGAAAGATTGTTGAATCTAAAGACAGAAAAAAGAAGAAAAAAAAAAAAGAGAGAGAGAAAAAAAAGAGAAACAAACAAACAAACAAAAGTTATTTCATATAGTGGATATGCAGTTCGATACTCTTGAGATGAGGCACAGAACTTGTGAGCAAATGTTCCCAGTTCTGTGGGGTGACTCAGAAGACATAACTGTATGCCAAATCTGAGGTCTTGCATGAGCTTTGTAAAAGTGGTTTTTTTGTGGAAGCCAGGTGGCAGGAGGTGCAAAAACTGCACATATCTTGGGGAGTGTTAAATGAGCATCGGGTGCATGTGTAGATCTCCTAGATCATTGTGAATGGTGAAAAGGAAATCCTAATAAGTGATCATTTTTCTTTTCCTTCCTTCCTACCTTTCTTCCTTCCTTCCTTCCTTCCTTCCTTCCTTCCTTCCTTCCTTCCTTCCTTCCTTCCTTCCTTCCTTCCTTCCTTCCTTCCTTCCTTCCTTCCTTCCTTCCTTCCTTCCTTCCTTTTCTCCCTTCCTTTCTTTCTCCCTTCCTTCCTGTCTCCCTCTCCCCCTCCCCCCTTCTCTCTTTTTTTTTTTTTTTTTTCCCAGCAGGTATCTGGAACTTACTGGAATTTACTTTTTCTGATTTAATTTAAAACAGCAAGATAAGATCCATTTCCATTTATATGAAAAAAAAAAAAAAAATGGGCGTTAGATTTAGCTTGTAGCTAGGATTCAGTCTAGAGCCTTTTCAAATATCTTTGTTATTTAACTCATTATATCATTTTTCAAGTAACACTATCTCTATTACAAAGAAACAGACAGTTGTTTTTAGTTTCATTTTTGAGGTTATTATTAGCATGCAACCGATATATATAATGAATACACTAAACATCTATCTAAACTTTTATTCTTACAATCTTTTTGAAGCAAAGTTTCTTTCCAAACCAGTAAGTTTTATTAAAAACATGTATGAGTCTAGAGTGTGTCAGAAATATATTTCAGCAGGGCTAGCACATCAAACTGTGTCAGCTCTGTTGACCTACCTCTGTTAGAGCTGATAGTGCTATATTAAAATTAGGTAATAAATATATGATATGGAAAACGGGTGGTACTTCCTATAGATACAAACAGCACCCATGCTATCAGTCCCATTTTTCTCTCTTACCTGGCAGTGCTGCAATGTACTTCAATGGTTTTCCAGAAGGCATACATATCTAAACAGTAAGCAGCCTCCCATGTTACTGCAAAGATTGTGTAATGGGCTGTGGTGTTTATGCCTAATTGTGATATTTAACTTTGAAAAAAATGTTAAAAGCCTGGGTTTTTGTAGGAATAGGTCTATTGTTATTAAATAAAATCATTTCTTTACTGAGTTAATAAAAGAGCCGTATTTATTCCTCAAATTCTCTTCTTAACTTGGTGGTTTCTGTAGTGTTTACTCTGCCCATCTGCAATAGGAAGTGTTTCTTCTGGGAATATCCAATAGGAGACAATATTACAAACATAACTGAAATATTTTTGTTGTTGTTTTTAATGGAATAGGCATTAATTAACAATGGATACAGCCTAAATAAAATAGTTAAGAAATAAAGTGAAAGTCAAATCCTTTTGCTTCTAGCATTTCTACATAGATCATATTGTCATTTAATGATTTTCCAAAGCAAAGAGTTGAAGTAAGACTCTTCTAAACTGAGCTAAGGAAGAAATCTGGAATTTTTATGATGAAGTAGCTTGCACATCCACGCTTGTCTACAGGCAGGTTGATGATACTTTATTAATTAAAATATTTTTTTAAGTACTTTGGAAAAAAAAAAAAGTTGAGGTGGTTATATTTGTTCTCAGAAAAATGTCACCAGCAGCACTTCATATCAATTTAAAGATATTTAAGAGCAACTGGATTGCTGTATTTTGTCTGATCTGTGTCTCCATTGGTAAAGGCCTGTGACTGGCATTGACTGCTTCAAGGAAAGGTGCAAGAAACCTCATGTTCAATTTCTATGAAATTATCTGACATTTTCCTATATCTACCCTTGTGCAATTTAGAGTTACTCAGTACAAAAGCAAACCAGTGTGAAATGTAATATTTTTACTGTCTTCTGCATACCATTCAACCATTCAACATAAATTTGCATTGTTTCTGTTTTTTCCTCTTTTTTCCTTTTTTTTTTTTTTTTTTTTTTAAGACATAAAGAAGAAAACACTAATTGAATAATTAGAAATTTGATTTAGGACAGGTGTAATTATAAAAAATATTCATTTTAAAAAATCTTCTTTAGCATGGGGAAGATGATGAAACCAGACAGGGAAAACAAAATGTGAATGAGAAGAACACCTGCCAAAGCAAAATAACATCAGGGAGAAAGCAAGGCGTTTTATTTTTCATGTAATTCCATGGGTGCATTGATTAATGTCCTTAAAGTTTGGAAGGATATGTTGTATTATTTCTTACCCCTGCCCAAATAAGCTAAGAACCTTAAACTGAAATCCTACATTGTTCAAGAAACTATTCTCTTTTAAAACTTTGTCAAACACAGTGTATAGATTTTGTTGTATGCTGATAACAAACACTGACATTTTTCTCAGTCTGTGAAAAATGAAATGTGCAGTGTAGCTTCTGAATGTGACTTTCGACTGCTAAGCAAAAATATGACCTGATCTGTGGTTTAGTCCAGAAGATAATTTATTATTAAAACATATGAAGTGCATTCTTCTATAAGTAGTAGAGATCAAATACTTTTAAATGGGTGAGAGCTTGCATCTACATTTCTTATTTTCTAGAAAATTTGAGGTAGTTGTAAAGTTTTCAAGTTTGATCTTTCAGCTGTACTACAGCCAAAGATCTGGAAGTTCTGAGTTGTCTAAGTATAAAAGACATGGTATCCGTAGTTCATTTTCAAGATAATACAGCAAACCAACCAACCAACCAAGTGCTTTTCATATATATATAGAAATATATATATAAATTTTTAATTTTATATATCATTTATATTTTTATATAACTTTATATATAAATATATAAATATAGTGATATACAGAATAGAGTATGGGTATGTCATGAATGAAATATACGAGGTAGAAAGCTATACAAAAAAATTTCTCCATACTGTGAAATGATCTGATTAAATATTTTGCAATTCTTTTCTGTACGGCATTTATGCAGTTAAGGAAGATACGCATGCAGTTAAAGAAGATACACAGGCAACACTCTGCTCCAGGTAGTTGTTAGCATTCTTTGCTGCAGACACGTCTCATTTCAACCTGTGCACGGGGACCCCAGCCTGTACTGGTTGCATGGGCTTTTGTAAGGGCTGTGCGGATTGCTCTGCTGTCTGTGCCACTACCTATATACATTGAGCTGTTTTTAAAACTTCATGAGTTCCCCAGGTGCAGGACTTTGCAGTTGGTTTTGTTGAATTTGTTTCCCTTTTTTGAACTTACAATTTCATCATACTAGGTAATTTCTTCTTCCTTCCTATCACTCTATAATGTCATCTTCTTCATTTGAAGAATGAAGTTTTTTAATTTTGTGAATGCATGACTTCTAAAAATGTAGTGCTTAGGTATGCTCTTCTGTGAAGACTCTTAGAAACATCTTTTAGATGTGGGAAATCATGCATATACAAAATAGTGAGAATTTATAAAGCGTAAACCCTGTAATTTTGAATCTATCAATCAGTCTAAGAGTTCTTCACGTCATAATTTCAGTGCTTAATGACAGGGTTGTTTATTCTTTGAGAAATGCTTAGAAGTGACTGAATGCTTGGGAATACCACCCAAGTTAATGAAATGGTAGAAATTTCAGCTTCAGTCAATACATGGTATAAATTGGCATTAAGGTCAGTGAAACACTGAGATTTTATCCAAAGAAGTCCTGGCTGATGGTTTTGGGTTTTGATTATTTTTTTCCCCGGGTTAAGATGAACAAAAGAGAAAACACCCTGTAGGGTACATTTGCAGGATTTTCTGAAACAACGTTGTAATCACTAGAGATTAATGTTTTCCTTTTAAGACTTTCTGGATTAAGCTTTGTGACTGCTAGGATTTGATGGGTTTGTTTTGTTGTTGTTGTTTGTTTATTTATTTTTACTTTTTTTCTGATTATTTTTTTCAATGCAGTTTTTGACATAAATTCCTCTTCTTTAAATCCAGTCCAGAGACCTCTTTTTGTAGACCTTGTTGCATTATCACACTATAAAAGGCATGAAGGGACTTGGCTTTCAAAGGAAAGAAAAGAAAAATAATGAGATCATCATCATATGGGCTGGTTTCCATAAATAATTTTAAGAAACAGAGTGCCATTACCTTTACTTGATTTTTTTTCCCAGGAAGAATAGACTGAAGTTTTATGTAAGACAACATAGAAAATGTCTAGCATGTTAAGAAGTTAAATCATGTGATGTGGACACAAAATAGTTTACTGGAGTGATTATGAACTCATTAATTTTTAAAAACATCTAGGTGTATGTATGTAGTAGCAAAAAGCAAGTTGCACAGCCCTTACAAAAAATGTATGACCTGTGCCAAACTGTGCATAGCAGTCACTATCTTGCTAGTAAATATGAGGCCAGCCAGGTTCATTTCTGTGAATGTGCATTCTTTGTTTCTCAATCCCTATCATTTCTTTGCTGCAGTGGAGTAATTACTGTAGACAGGCTTTCTCTTGGATCTTAATGGACAAATTCAAAAAATACAAGTTGACTCACTAAGATCTCTTTGTGTATCACAGCCATCTTTTCTCAGGAAGGCCACAAGAAGAGAGTTGGTGGATGGTTGAGTTTCCTTCTGTATCTCATGAGACTATTAAAAATGTTAATATAAACCTTTTCAGATGTCTAAGAGACTAAGTCAAGCAAAGTAGGAATGTAATACAGTGGAGGAGAGAGGTGAGGGAAAGGTTAAGCTTATTTGTGAAATGCCAAGTTGTGAACAGTGTGCTTTTGCTCAACAAATATAATGAACAATCTGGTATTTGGCGTATATGGAATACAGAATAGAAGAACAAAGATTTGGGCATATATTTCTGCTAATCAGTAAGGTAGTATCCTTTCTTGCTGTACACGGAGTCCTCAAGCTAGCAGATGTAGCATGATTATGTAAATGGTTTAGAATTTATTTTCCTAATGTGTTCTGCTGGTCATCTTCCCATGTCTCCTTTTTAGAAATATGAGTTAGAATAATGGAGCAGACTGTTTCTTTAATGATTGTATGATATAACCTATCCTAGCTGAAACTTTTTAGGGGGAAAAAAAACAAAAAACAAAAAAAAAAACAAAAAACAACAAAAAAAACAGTTTCAGAAAATACAGTTTCAGAAAATGTAAACCATAGAGTTACAAATGCTCCATGGTGTTACAATAAAATTGATGAAACCAAGGATTGAGATGAGTGGTGACTCTACTAGTAGTTACTCCAATTTACATTCTTTGAATTTTCATTTCCCTATTTTCAAGTGTTTTGCTACTTTGGAACTACTAGAATGAGAAAAGCCTGTCATATGCCAGGCACATATGTTAACCCAGAAGCTTTCTCACAGCTGATGTCTTCCCTCCCTCCTTTCATGTTAAATGGCATGTTCTGCTGAAGCACAAAGGAGAAGATTTGCAGTGCTGGGCACTGTTAGCTATGAGGTGATACACGATACACCTTCTGTTGTTTCCCCTGATATGCTGAGTGACATTGGTGAAGGAGATTTGCTAATGGTATCTCCCAAAAAATTCTGCTAAAGCAGAGCTTACAAGTATGTACTGCTGAAGTAATTAATTGAAGTCTTTGCAAACATCATCTTTGCAAACATCTAGTTTCAGCTTAAGTCTTCCCCCTTCCCCTCCCCCCAACCTCTTTCAGAAGACACTCCTCACAGTACAATGATTCTACAGAACTGTTTTTATGAAGCATATTGTGTACCACACCTGTCATATAATCATACAATATCCAAGCCATTCATTCTTTCAGAAAAGGAACATGTGAGTTAGAGGGAAAACCAGAATTACATTAATGCTATTGAAGTATCATGTAAACACAAAAGTATTTTCTCTTTTACTCTTTCATGTGCAGAAGTAGGATATGTGATAAATATAAAAATATTTAGGCTATACTTTGATTTGTGGTACTCCTCTGAACATCAACAAAAAAGGCTGCTGTGTTTTTTATATATTCCCAGGTCTGAGCAGCTCAAGATGAACTATCAGCTAATCACTGATTTCATATAATTGCAGCATCAGGTAGGTTGGAAGAGACAGCGGGAGTTCAGCTAACCCACCCTCCTGCTCAAAGTAGGTTCAGTTAGATTGTTCTGCTCAGGGCTTTGTTCCATTTAGTTTTGAGCATCTCCATGAATGAGGATGCCAAAGCTTCCATTGGCATCCTGTTCCAGTGTTTGACCACCATCAGAGTGGTCAAAGAAATTTTTCGCTACATTGAGTCAGAATTTACCATGTTCCAACCTGTATTTGTTGCTTTTCATCCTATTGCCATGCACGTCTGAGGAGTCTGGCTGCCTCTTCCTTATGCCTCCCCATCTCCCCTGAGATGGTTGAGCCATCAGCAGAATCTCCCTTTCACCTCTTTCTTAAGATTGTAGAGACGCTGATCTCTCAACCACATTCTTCAGCCCTGATCCTCCACTGAACTCACCTCTGTCTGCCAGGGTCTGTCCTGTGCCAGGAGCCCAGACATGGAGCCTGCATTCCTGGCACAGTCTCAATGGTGCTAAGCAGAGGGGCAGGATTCGTACCTGGCCCTGCTGCTGCACTCATGCAGATGCTGCCCCCAGTAAAGGGACTGTCTTGCTTTCCAGGGTGCACTGATGCTGCCAGCCAACTCTCTGCCCATAGGGCCTTTTCTACAGAGCAGCTCCTGACTAGCCTGTCCTGCTGAAGGGTTAATGCTTCCCAGAGCTTTGGAGTACTCCGTGAGGTTCTCATCAGCCCATTTCTCAAGCCTGCCCAGATTGATCTGAACAGCAGTGGTGCCATCCAGTCCACTGACTGCTCCCCTCAGTCTAGAGTGAGTCCCTGAGGGATGCCTCTATTAACCAATCACTGTTTGGATGTTGCACCCCTGACCCTTTAAACCCATCTTTCCAAAGAGTTTTCTCCTCACCTTTTCACACCCATACTCTGGGCAGACCTCCCCATGGCTACAATTAGTCTTTGGATGGCTATGTTAAGGGTCTTGCTGAAGTCAAGGCATGCGACACCCAATATTGTTCCCTCACACATCCAGCCAGTCACGTTGTCATAGAAGATGGTCAAGGTTGCATTTGGTAGATTTCCAGAAGCACAAGGGCATTGTGGATAATGTGTCTGTCTTCCAGAGTAAAGGTCCAATTACACCACATGTGAGCAAAACTATGCAAGGTTAATCTTGACAAAAGAGGCAAATACCTATTTCATAGACAAGGAAGGTTATGGAACAGGTCATCTTGAGTGCAATCCCACAGCATGTGCAAGACAACCAGGGGATCAGGCCCAGCCAGCATGGGTTCATGAAAGGCAAGTCCTGCCTGACCAATCTCATCTCCTTCTATGACCAGGTGACCTGCCTGGTAGAGGAGGGAAAGGCTGTTGATGTAGTTTACCTAGACTTCAGCAAAGCCCTTGACATGGTCTCCCACATTATTCTCCTGGAGAAGCTGGCAGCCCATGGCTTGCACAGGTACACCCTCAGTAAGTATACAGATGACACCAAGTTGGGGGAAGGTGTCAATCTGCAGGAGGGTCCTGCAGAGGGACCTGGACAAGATGGGTTGATGGACAGACGCCAACGGGATGAGGTTCAACATGGCTAAGTGACGGCTCCTGCACTTTGGCCACAACAACCCCATGCAGCACTACAGGCTTCAGGCAGAGTGGCTGGAAAGCTGTGCATAAGAAAGGATCTGGGGGTGCTGATTGATGGTTGCCTGAACATGAGCCAGCAGCATGCTCAGGTGGCCAAGAAGGCCAATGACATGCTGGCTGTTGTCAGGAATAGTGTAGCCAGCAGGACCAGGGGGGTGATCGTCCCCCTGTACTCTGCTCTGGTGAGGCCGCACCTCAAGTACTGTGTTCAGTTTTGGGCCCCTCACTACAAGAAGGACATCGAGGCCCTGGAGTGTGTCCAGAGAAGGGCTACGAAGCTGGTGAAGGGATTGGAACACAAGTCCTATGAGGAGCGGCTGAGGGAACTGGAGTTGATCAGTCTGGAGAAGAGGAGGCTCAGAAGACCTTATTGCTCTTTACAGCTACCTGAAAGGAAGTTTATGGGAGCTGGGGGTCAGCCTCTTCTCACAGCTAACTAGTGATAGGACAAGAGGGAACGGCCTCAGGTTGTGCCAGTGGAGGTTCAGGTTGGAAATGAGGAGACATTTCTTCTCAGAAGGAGTGGTCAGGCATTAGAACAGGTTGCCCATGTAGGTGGTGGAGTCACCGTCCCTGAAGGTGTTTAAGGAAAGGTTAGATGTGGTACCTGGGGACAAGGTTTAGTGGGTAATATTGGTCGTAGGGGGATGGTTGGACCAGATGATCTTGGAGGTTTTATCCAACTGTAATGATTCTATGATTCTACAGACTGTAGCATACGCTAGCAAGCAAAGCAAGGATTCACCATCTCACCAGTTTTGTACTTAAACAGGACACTAATTAATGGCTTGATTCACTCTATTTAAGTGAAAATTTATTTGTATAAAACCACGGACATATTTTTAGGTACAGCATTATGAAGTAAGTTAAACTAGAACAAATTCTGCTCTGTTGAGTTTCTGGTAATAGAAGTCCACAGTAGAATAAAGTTCTACACCTCACAAGGTGCTCTTGGGCCAGTTGAGACTGACTAGTCCCTGTTTCTTTGTTCCAAAGCTTATTGAATTGTCTCCTATTTGTGTTGGTTTTGCAAAAAATGTCAGTTTTAAGTCAGCCTGAATGTGGGATTTTCTTTCCTTTCTGTAGATGGGTATATATCCTGTGAATGAAATGTGTTCATTGTTATTGCGTTTTCTGTTAAAGTATATCTTTCTTTTTTTTTTTTATTACTTTGTTTATCCATTAAAGGGCAATAAGCTTCTCCATACTTTGGATTTGATTATTAGGGTTTTATACTTCCCTGTCCATAAACACATCAATGCACAGAGGTTCAGCAGGATAAATTTCAGTAGCCATGATCTTTATCTCTGAGTTCTGTTTCTGGGATAAGAGATTAGACAATAGAAGAAAAAGAAACATAGACAATATACGTGATAAAATCTTCTGTGAGGAGTGAGTGGTAGGTGTTTAGTAAAAAGTAGGGAAACAATGCCTGTGTTTTGTTCAGTCCTTACTCTGTTATGCCTAATGCATTTCGTTGGAGGAAAAGATGCTGCAGCCTCTCCAAGGCTTCTCGTGTTCCTCTCGAAGGCAATTAACTACTGCTGTCAGACTTGAGTTCCCAGAAGGGCCAGTCCAGCAGTATTTTATTCATGATGTTCTGCAGTAAAATGTGTAACAAATTGTGCTGTTTCATTAGACACAAAATCTTCCTGGCTGCTAAGAGTTTATGTTTCTCTAGTAAGGTGTTACTGAGGGTAGCTACCTCACTGAGCATCCCTTCAATATTTGTGTATGAAATGTGAATATGTATGAATGTGTATATATAAATATGTACACCCTAGCATTTTTAAATTGCTCATAAAAATTGGTTTAGTAGAACCAAATTTGGTGGTTCCTATTATGTATAGCATAGTCGGGAGTTTTCCAGAATTAACCTTCGTGTAAGTGTATGTGTGTTGAGTTTTTTAATATTAAGTTGGTCCTTTTCTCCTTTGTTTAATGTTTCTCTCTGAAAGAGAGATAAACTGAGATTCCTTGACCACTTTCTGCTGGCTTACTACACCAACCTACCCCATACCACCCCATTCCTATGCACACCTCACTACTCTAGAAAAAAATGGTAGCTTTTACTGCTCTCCACTGTATGGATCCAGTAGAAACTGCTGAATGAACAGCAAAGACTGGTTCATATTCTACTAAGAATCCTAAAGGCTAACAACCAAGTTGCTGTTTTCCATTTCAGTAGCCAGGTAATATTTATTCAGAGAATAGGTTTAAATACACCAGAAGCATCAAGGAATCACTATGTAAATTTTGGGAAAACACCGGACATTATATCTATCCTTGTTTCATTGTGAGAACAGTTTGGATTAAAAAGCTTTATGTGATATAAATGCTGAATAATAAATTCCTGTATTACTCCTCCATGGAGTAACTGTGACTCCAGGTGCTGCGACACTCCTGAAATGCCGTTGTCCAGCACTGAAGGAGACAAGATTTGGCAAGACCAGTGAGGTTTAAATCTCTGAGCATACTGAACTGCCTGGTTGCATGGGACTTGCTTCCAGGTGCTGAGTGTGTGGATGGAAGTAGGAGGAGAAAGCAAGTGTGAGTCAGACAGTTGAGAAACATGTTGAAGAGTATGTATGCAGGCAGGCACAGACAAACTCAGGTTCACCCAAGTAGACCATTCAGTATGTAAATTACGATGAAGTCCAGTGTGTGTTTCTTACAGACTACACTGAAAAATTACATTGGAATATCACAGTAAGATTTACACACCTTACTGGCTGAGCCTCATGAAGAAGTTTGTTCTCACAAAATTTATTGTTTTGCCGCTTTTATGGAGACTCATCGCTTATAATGATTTTCCTCAGGGAACTAGAGAAAGCTCAACATGTCCATGCCACATGTTTAAAGTCAGCAGATGATAATTATATACATACAATTTAAGCTGCTACTAGGGATGATGTATTTTTTCTGTCAATGAAGGGAAAAACTGTTTTTCTGATTACTTTTTGTTCAAAGAATAGAATAGAAAAGTTCAGTTGGAAGGGACCTACAGAAATCCTCAAGTCCACCTACCTGACCGCTTCAGGGCTAACCAAAAGTTAAAGCACATTACTGAGGGCATTATACAAATGCCTCTTGAACACTGACAGGCTTGGGGCATCCATCTAGGAATCTTGGGGCAATCTCTAAGAAGCCTGTTCCAGTGTTTGACCACCCTCACTGTAAAGAAATTTTTCCTCATGCCTTATGCCCCATCTGAACCTCTCCTGGAACAGCTCTGTGCCATTCCCTTGTGTCTTGTCATCAGTTACCAGGAAGCAGAGACTGGCACTTCTCTCTCTGCTTCCTCTCCACAGGAAACTGTAGAGAGAAAGAAAGCAGTAGCGTAGTCCATTGAATTTATAAACATTTTTATGTAGTTGCCAGCCTTGTTGGATCAGCACAAAAAAAACATTTGAACTCCGTAGAATCAAGCCTGTCATTTTGATATGTGGCTTTAAGAAACAAGCTGTACACCAACAGTGTTCTGCAGCAAACACCGGGTACAGTCAACAGGCAGTGCACACTAATGCCACATCCATTCAAAACCACATAAACAGCAATGGTGCTCTGTAGTTGATATTTCCAAACTTTATTACAAATGTTCAAATATTTTTAGATAATTTGTATCAAAATATCAGCGCCAAATTTGAATAGCTGTTTATGATAAAACATAAATGAGCTGCAGTTACAGTATTATAAATTTGTTTTAAAATTTCTCATGCTATTTTCTGTTGGAACAGTTTCAAATATTTACCTGTAAATCCAATGGAATCAGTGTAACTGATAAATGTTTCTGAAAACCTTTCTCGTCATTAAAACGTGTTCTTTTTTTTTTTTTTTTCTTCACTGTTAATCATGACTGAAGATTACATGTGTGTTTTACAATCAGCAGACTTCAGAAACCTTCTGAACTTCTTGGAAATAATAGGTTTTTCTGTATGGGTTAAGAGGGCTAGAGGGATGCCCTGTGTTAAAGACTGCAGGAGGCAAATACAAAAACATTATGAAAAACGCACTGAATATGCCATCACATTTGGGAACAATCTAATTATCAAATTGAACATGTTGCAGTGCTTACTCTATGCTCAGCATGTACTCTTTATGGCAAGGATATTACATAGAACCATAGAATCACAGAATGGTTTGGGTTGGGAAGGGCCTTAAAGATCATCCGGTTCCAACCCCCCTGCCATGGGCAGAGAGGGACACCTTCCACTAGACCATCTTGCTCAACAGCAGTACAATCAGAGAAGCTGAGGACTGGTTAGGTCATCTGCAAATTTCGGGTTGAATCTGTCTTTCTTGCTTGTTTTTTGTTTGTTTGTTTGATTGATTGATTGTCTTTTTTTTTTTTTCCTTTTTTATTAATATGCTAAATTAGAACTACCATGACCTCTGGAACTGGAAGATGAAAAGTGGGTATAAGATCTGGGACTGTATCTCCTCTATCACCAAGAAATTGTACTATTTATTTTATCAACTGTCATAATGGTTTTGATTTTCTTAAAACCTTTATGCTTTTCCTTAAATATTGGTAGAAGTTAGGATGTCATCACAATTCAAAAATCTGTTATATAGAACGTAATGTGATAAATCCATCCTTATCAGTTGTAATCTATAGCTTGTCATATTGAATTATTCCTGGAATGAATTTGGCTCAGCCATGCTTCCACAATATTTATACAGAACTTGCTTAGCACTGTCCAAGTAAACACTCTGATAACAAGGCTTTCCACTAGGAAAATGAGTTCCTATTTAGAACAGAACTGCCTGACCGCTTCAGGGCTAACCAAAAGTTAAGGCACATTACTGAGGGCGTTATCCAAATGCCTCTTGAACACTGACAGGCTTGGGGCATCAATCATTTTACTACCCATCATCATTATATTACCCATCATCATAATTACCACTTAGATAACAAAGCATTGATTTTACAGTCAGTTGTATAGTTTGTTCTTCAGGACGTGGACCTATCTGCAGCATATTGATGAGACTAGTTGCCACACTGTTATCAAAATAGACAAAATCCTACAATTCAGCACCTAGGACACTGATTGCTTCATTTTCTTTAATTTCATAGTTCTTCAATCTCTTGAGTGTTGTCTATAGCACAAAGCTTTAGTGATTTAACCTCACAGTTAAAGCAGGCTGACCTCCTCTTCGTATTTGTGCTGGATTACTCTGCTGGTTGGCATTGGGTTAAATAATTGTTACAAATATCCATGTGCATCTCCATTAGGCACAAAAAAAAAAAAAAAAACACACCATTCTTGCTAGTTTTTTTGTTTTTGTTTTTTCATTTTCTTATTTTGTCCCATTCCAGCAATTGTTACAATTTGTCTGTGGGATGGTCTTCTCCAGTTTTACAGTGGCTGTGGTGTGAACCAGTTTTGTTAATTTTCCCAAATAATCACCTCGAAAGCTAGTACTGTTATGTTATCTGTGTCTTTCTGCATATCTTCAACTTGTAGACCACTGTAGACCTTGTTAAAGATACAGCGATACAAGTATTTCACTACTTGCATTTAAAAACACAGTAAGAAAGCTTTAAAATATTTGATTCTGGAGAAGGGAAGGTTAAAGATATGAGCAATATTAAAGAAGTATGCTCCTTGGACTTCAAGTGTAGTCTGATAATCAGGAAGCTTTGCCCTAATGAAGTTTTACTGAGCAAAGAACGTGGCCATATATGTTCCTTGGTCAGTATCAGTAGCTAGCTTTCTTTTGTCGGTAGTGAGGGATAACCATACATACCTGTAGAACTTTTGCATGCATTTCACATAGTAAGTTAGAGTTAACTATAAAAGCCTTGAGATAAACATGTTTTCCCAGTGCAATTTTATGTAGCCCGCAAACAAGTGTGCTTCTAGATAGATGTCTTCTGAAACAGACTGTTAGGAGGAAATTTCACCAAACACGCTCTCCTTCTGGAATTAGAAGTTCTTCCACAAATAGGTCAGAGTCTGGAGTCCACGAAGCTGTGTAGTGATAGTATGTCACATGCTGACAATATGCCTCTCATTGAGAAGGTTATTAATATATCACTTTAGTTCCCTTTACTGTAGAAGAAATTGGTGGGAAAATCAGATCGTGAAAACACTAACTGAAAATTCACTGGAAAACCCAACACCAGAGAATCAAAAAGCTTAAAATGCCTCATCTAAATTTTTAAAGGAGTTGAAAGAAATTCTTGTATGATCATTGCTGTGGAATTAAATTGATATAATTCATTTGAATGGCTCCGAAGTGCTATATTTGTTTAAAGAGAAACGAAAATTAAAAAGAAGAAAATAAAAGGGCTTAAAAATGCTCACAAAGCAACAGACCTAGCAACTGTTTATTTGGAATTACGTCTGTCTATCAATAGAGTCTTGAGTAGCTAATCTATGCTAACTTCTTAATCTCTGAATTTTGAGAGTACTGTAACTTGATATTTTTTCTATATTTAATTCCAGTAATATATGCATATTGAGTTATATAAAATATTAATGTTAAGTGCACTTCTAAGAATTAAAAATGATCTTCTAGCACTTAAGAGCTTTTGAGTAAA
Source organism: Anser cygnoides (assembly GCF_040182565.1). Lineage (NCBI taxonomy): Eukaryota > Metazoa > Chordata > Aves > Anseriformes > Anatidae > Anser > Anser cygnoides. The sequence goes on along the minus strand of NC_089912.1, from coordinate 14,331,694 downwards.
AATCTGAGAAATTTTTGAACTTTTTTCTTCATTACAAGTTACTATGTTGAGATAAAAACATTCTTTAAAATCTCTCAGAACAAAAAACATATATATGTATACATATACATATATATATATATATATATATATATTGTAGAAGTACTGGAAATATCGAAATACCAAAACAGGATTTGCATTCTGAAATTGCTTTTCCTTTCAAGTGTTTTATGTTAATGTGGCAATGATATGAGTTTCTTAAGTGGATACACATGACTGCAAGTATCTGCTATTCATTTTTTATCTGGTAAAACGCACTTTAAAACATGCAGTCTGTATTATATTCTTTGCAAACTCTTCATGCCATTTATGCAGTGTAGGAAAGGGACAATGTAGGTGTCCCATGATGAAGAGAGTGGAGCACCTCTCCTGTGAGGAAAGGCTGAGGCCTGGGACTCAGCCTAGAGACTTGGAGGCTCTGGAGGGATCTCAACAATGTCTATAAATACTTGAAGAGAGGACGCAATGAAGATGGAGCCAGGCTCTTTGTAGTAGTGCCCAGTGACAGTACAAGGTGCAATGGGCACAAGCACAGGAGGTTCTGGATAGATATCAGGAAGCACTTCTTCACTGTGTGGGTGATGGAGCACTGGCACAGGTTGCCCAGAGAGGTGATGGAGCCTCCGTTCCTGGAGATCTTCAAAAACCACCGGGACATGGTCCTGGGCAGCCTGTTCTGGTGTCCCTGCTTAAGCAGGTGGTTGGGCCAGGTGACCTCCAGAGGTCTCTTCCAACCTTAGCCATTCTGTGATTCTGTGAAAGACATAAAGAAATAAATTGCACCACTGTTAACTTTAATACCCTTTGATACTGCTAGACAGGGGAAAAATGTGGCTTCAAAGTGAACAGAAGTTAATTAAAACACTCATAAAAATATCACCTGTTCTTATCTGCTCCTCCCCTGTACCTCTCTGTCCTAGTGTTATTCTTTTATCTTATATTAGGTGCAGCACAGTTGCTGTAAAGTCCACTTTCCTATTCATCATAAGATTGTTGTGTGGTGTCTGATGCATATTTTTTCACCAGTGCATTCCCATAATCTGTCATCATATAATTAGCTTTCATGGCTGTAGCAGAGTTAATACCTGAGAAACTAGCCAGTCTGTCAATGCACCTTCTCTTGGAACTGGCTACCCAGGACATTCCTAGACAGTGCTTTTCATCTATGGCTGCCTTGCCATATGACAATATCTGCAACATAGCTGTGAGGCAGGCATTTTTATACCATTTTGCAGATCAATGAACTGAGCCACAAAAAAAGTGGCATAATGTTTTAAAGGTCATGTGTGAGTGTCAGTGGCAGAAATGAAAAGAGAATTCCAGGTTCCAGCACTAAAAGCTAAGCTACTTTGAGAAAGATCTTTCCAGTAGAGAAGGGCAGAGTGAACTTATGCAGTATCTATGAAAAATATAGAAAAGAAGCTTGGATGTCTCAAATGGTTCATCCTTCAGATCTACTGTAACATACAATAGACCTCTGTTATGTTATTTTAACTGAATTGAAACATAAATTCATATGTGTGTGTGTATGTACGTAATATATGTATGTGTGTATGCATATGTATATTTCCTTCATGGGACAATTGTGTTTATTATACTTATGTTTGTCATGGATATATGGTTTGGAAATGCATTAGACTAGAATTGGCAGTTGACTACTATATCATGAATAGATCACAGAGATATGGTTATTCTCCAAGGTGCTGTCATAGAGATCAGGGGAAAATACTGACTTGTATTAATTCAGCATTTGTTGTTTCATTTTGAGCTGTAACAATTGCAATTAAAACTGCCAGAATTTAGGTTTTCTAGCAACTAAAATTTTCACTGTGAATTAGAAACAAAAAGTCTGTAAATATTACTGTGTCTTGTACCAGCTTTAATTTTTTTAAGTTAGATTCTGTCACTTTTTTTCTTTTCCATTTTGATCCATGTGTTGTCTGGGCATTGTGCTGAAGGAGATGTATGATAATTGTGGAATTCAGGGGAAAATCATTTTTATGATGAAACTTCACTGCTTTTTAAGGAATTCTAAAAGGTCTCTGTACATTGGATCACATTCCTTCTGTACATATTCTGGAGTTTGTCCTATATCTATAAGGACTTTCTATGTGTAAAGAGTTTGAGACTTGATTTCACTTGTGAACAGCCACACTTTTTGCATATTAATCTCTTCTTTTACTGGTTCTGTTCTTCTGTTTCAATTTTTCTTCTTTAATTGGTATTATTTCTCTGAATTATTCCCTTCATTAGAATTTAAGAGAAGTTATATTACTTGTGCTATGCAAATTTCAGTGTTTTTATAAAGAAAATTTCAGCAGAAGTGGAAACAATTATCTAAGTATTCAGTCTAGATACAGAAGGTCATGAAAGCACAGAACAAGAATGGTACAGGTAATGTCAATATTTATTTTTGCACTCATGACATTATAAGATGTGAAGGTGGTGGCACGGACAGCAGCCCCAAGAGAGTTATAGGAAGGTTTTGCCTTGATAATAGATTATCTGCCCACACACTAAAAAACTAATATATGTGGATGCAGTACTCTATTTTATTTAATCTGTTTCAAGTGCTCGAAGCAGGTAGGTGAGGTTATTCATTTTTCAGACTGTCCTTGTAGTTTATTGGTACTTATTTTAATATAGTTCTAGAAAGTAATACACTATAAATTCTCCCCAGAGGTTGAAAAGCCCACAAAGGTGATGTATGTTAGCTTTTTTGTTTTTGTTTTTGTTTTTTCTTTTTCAATTTTCAGAATAATAGTTTGACAATGGCCTGAATCTATTTTCGCATGGTGAAGAGAATGTTGTAGAGTGGATCTTTGTGGGCTAATATAGTTCTTGTTGTCATGTTTTCCAAAGGATCTGCAGACCGATAAGTATAGGATCCCCTCAGACTGCCATAACCTACATACCTGTTCTTGCATGGCCTTTATTGTTAGCTGGAATATTACCTTGCACCATTTTACAGATTTTAAACACCCCTCTAGCAGTGCTTTTCTCAGTCCTTTGCAGTGCGAATCTTAAAAAAGATTACCTACACTCCAAGCTTCCTAATTTCAATCCCATTCATCTTCTGGTTGTAATAATCACAGTTGGGCAGGGAACAAATTATGTTAGGTATTAACAGGTTATATACTTTGAGTTAAGGTACTGCAGTAGGTTTTCACTTTCTGGGGGAGAAAGCAATAATCAGGATGCTCATTCTTTCATTTCTTGCTGTCATTTGTTGTTTGAGTTTCGGTGTCCTTTTTAATCTCAGCCTTCAGCAACCTTCAGATGCTTGTATTTTACACCCACTTTAGTCTTGCTTGATGCTCTTTTCTCCAAAGACATTGCTTATCCATCACCTTTGCTCCATGACTTCTATTCATGTGTGAATGTTTCTTCTTCACTCGTAGCTCTCTTCCTAATCTTAGTTCATGTTTATTAATGGTAGCTGATGACAAGCCCTTGTCTTGTGCTACATGTGGTTGACTGACAAATTATTATGCTTTGCTTTCTGCAGTCATTTATTTCTGTCTTCCTAATTCATTTTGAATTAGCTGTCCTGGAGAAGATAGTGTAGATGGTTTCCTTAGCTGTTTTTATATGTGCTTGAATTTTCCTAGGCATGTGTAAAACCTGTTTGCTAGAAAGCAAACCACTACCACATTACTAGCCATCTCTACTATTCACTATTAAGAATTGCTTCCATGTGTGCATGATTTATCTCATGCAAGCTAATGATAAAATGATTAAGCCACAGGAGTAAGATGGAGTTTGCCAGGGCAAACTTCTGGTCTGAAAGTCTCATTTAATAATGAGGTAACAATATTGATATTCATTATGTTAGCACTTTACTGTAGGCTATGTTTAAGAAACTATTTCTGATCTCAGTAATATCTAGTTAAAGAATAAAACCGTGACCTAATCTTTAGCCTAATCTTTAACCTATCTTTTCAGAGAGCCAAGAATGAGTATTATATTCATTCTAGGAAATTTTCTGTAACATCTCAGTGTTGCTGTTTAGCTGAAGACTTGAATGCAGTTATAAATGGGGGGTGGGAGAGAGAGAGAGCACTCCATCACTTTATCTATAAATAAATTCAGCTCAAATGCATCACACTGTCCAGTGACTATGAATGAATGGATTGATGGCTAATCTAGGCAGGATTCTGGCCCCAACAAGGTGGCTTAGAAGAGTGTGTGCTTGCTCCAGCAGTGTCATTTTGTTGGGATCATTTCTCAGGTCTCAGAATCTGTTCTGATTATTTGTATAAAATGTACCACCATGAGTCAAATTGTAGATCACATGTCCTGTGTGGATTTAGAAAGGAAAGCTTTTGCTGATAAGAATTTTAGAAAGTAGCTGGCCTGTTAGATTTTGTGTAGATCCGGCTTCTGTTATCAGTAATTCCCTAGTCTATTGCAGAATCAATATCTCTTCACAAGTACTGAAAGTGACTAAATGCCTAACTAAAGGCTATGAATGGCATTCTAATTTCCTTGGATCTTGCTCACTATTCAGACACGTAATCACCATGTTCCTTTTTATCACTTTCTGCCAGCCTAATTTCCAAGGCTGTGTAAATTCATTGTTTCTGGTATATACCACGTACAAGTCCTTGTGCGCATTTTAATGAAAAATGGATGATGGATTCTCTCACCTGATGCCTTGCATAGTTAATGTGAGTAAATCTCTGTGAGGGCAGGTATCCTTTGTGTAGCATCATCTTCAAGTAACTTCTTCCCAGAACTGCAGTTTCTGCCATTCTGTGGTCCGTAGCTTTGTGAAAAGAAACATGGGCACATTTCGTTTTCTACTTTCCCCGTATAAATTGTAACTAATAGTCTTCTTTGGGACTTTGCTGTTATGGAACTTGGAGCAAGCAATGGAAGATTTTAATCTGTCGTTAAGCAGCTTGTTTCAAAAGCTGATCTGCAAAAAAAAAAACTTTCTCATATCACTGAGAAGTTAATTGTGCATGTTTGCAGCTGAAGTCCATGTGTATCTGTGATGAACTGTTCAGTGATATGCCTGCAGGACTGATGAACTAACTCAAGGAAAACCATGTAGAGCAATGGAGTCCTCTCAGTCTGTCCCAGCAAGCTACATATTTGATTTCTAGTGCTTTCATCTCCCTCTGTTTTTGTCAAGAAATTGAGAAATCTTCATTTCTCTGCAAACTGACAAAGTCTTTGCAACCCAGCTGGACAGGAACATATGAATTATCATATAGTAGTTTGAAGTGTTTTGAATGAGATTTATATCCAAATAGGACTTTTCAAGGATGTCAGCATACTCAGTCCACTAACTGGCCAATATAGTGATATCAATTGTCAATTTTCTGAAGGAAAAAATTAGCGCATATTCATTTTACATTGATTTTCATCCCTTTTACATTCCCTGGCTTAGATTCACACTTGTAACATATGCACTGTTACTTTCTATGTCCTTTTTGGTTCTGTATAGAGAGCACTTCCAATTTACTATTACTGGAAACATGTTTTCCTGTTAGTTCAAGATTTTTCTTTTTTTTTTTTTTTTCTTTTCCTATATTATGTAGCATAAAATAAAGGATCTTGTCTAGCATTTGGAATCAGCCTTGATGGAAAACTTTGTCTTTTTTCTTTTTTTTTTTCTCTGTGTTTCTAAGAACCCAGACCTGGAAACCCTTACTTTATTTATGTGTACTGTACTCTATTTAAACTTCTGTTAGATGGTACTTTATGATTAATAACTAAATTTGGATTTGAGCATTTTTCCTGAGCATAAGTGGAATTTTTCCTTCAGGCAGTAAAGCATTGAAAACTGAATACAAATATGAAAAATTAAATTTAAATAATGTGTGAGTAAACAGGTAACAGCCCTTTTCATTCATTTGAATCAAATTTGAATCAAGCTAAATTATGTCATTATAGTATGGATAACATCATATCATATGTGTCTCAGTGAATTTTTTGAATGAAATTCCCAGGTTTCTCCATTTTTTTCCCTGGTGCTGAAGGTTTAAGTTCAGGAGCAACCACGTGCATAATTCTTGTAGTGAGACTTGATCAGAATAAGGAACTTAAAGAGTCTTATAAAATCTCATTCCTTGAAATTTTAGGAAATTCAGATGAGGCTAATTAAACTCATTCAAGCTTTTGCTACTGGCTCAAATTAAATATTTCATCCTTTAGTAGTTAGACTATTGATAGTACTTGATAGTCTTACTTTCATGAGAATTTAAAAATGTTCCCTACTTTTTTACAAAATGGGAGGAAATTTTCTCTGCTGCTATCAGCCCTGTCTGTTTCTATGCATTCTACAACTAAAGTAACCTCTGAGGTAAGGATGAAGGAGATTTCTGACTACTACTTTGTTAATGAAATACTGTAATGAGTCATGGACAGTCATTAAACAAAATTACTAATTAGAAAATACTAGATGTAATAGAGGAGAAGTGCCTGCAGTTGTGAATTGCCTCCTACTGTAGAACAAACACAGCTTTCATAATATTTTTGCCTATCCACTTTATCTTATCAGATAGTAATAGGCATTTTTTAACATTCTCTTATGCTGGTTAACCCATACTTGGTAACACCTTCCTATCATTCTGGTTAACATTTTTTCACTCTTCTCTTCATTAGTTCTCTGAAAGTAAGCAGGTGAATATCTTATTTCCTGTATCCTTAGGCACTGGCTCCAGATTGTATGTCAAATTGAAGCTGGCATGTATCAGTTACTGTTGACATAAGTTACGGTTAAAGAGTCACGGTGAGATCATTTAAACAGGAAAATCTATTTTTTTAAATGTTTTACTGACTTAATGAAATTATTTGACCCTCCTGAAGCTACTATACAGCATAACAAGAATGCAGCCCAAGAAGAAAGTCTTTTTAATCCAGAATGAAGTATTCGTCTGTGGTTCTCACCTAGTAGGTTCTAAAATGCAACAAAGATGCACCAAGAATTGTTTGTGTATCAACTCAAGTTATATTTTATATCACTCAAAAAATAATAATAATAATTTTGCTAGAGAACCCCTTAATTAGGACATTGATTGACCTAGAAAATATCTCTTTTACTCTTGAGCAGAAAATCACCTAAATGAAGGACTTAAACTAATTTAGACTTCAGTGCATCTCTTTTGCGTAGTTGCTCCTATTGAATACTTGTCAATTCCTCTTATCATCCAATGAAGCATCTCTCAACTGTGTTAATGATAATGGAAAGAAAGCTGACTTTCCATGAACTGCAGCAACAGTCTGCCTTTATATTGTCGAGAACTGTTAACTTCCTTGTCCTTAAAATTCTTGGCATTTCATAATCCATGTCTGCAATACTGTGAAGATGCTTAAGGTTGTCCCGGCTGCTTCTGGTGTGATGTCAGTTAATGCACAAATGAGCTGAGCACGAAGACAGACAAATCATCCATAATTGCAGCAGTGTCATAAGTCAGTTCTCTGGGGACTGCTTTCTACCTATTCCTCTTGCAGCTATGCAGATAGACTAGAAAATAACCCTCTACCTTAGTGCTTGGCAAGCAGAATTTGAGTCCCTGCCTCAAAATAGTCTTAGGCATGAATCTTCTTACCTTTTTTTCTATGTAGGACACACAGTTTCCCGGGTAGGTCAGAATGTAGGCAAAGATCCTTCTTCCCCAACAGCCAGACTTATGAAGTGTTACATTCCCTTTCAAGGAGCTTAGCAATTTAAATCCGCTGCTGTGTAGGATGGGAGGTATAGGAAATGCACTGATTTATCTTGTTTACAGTACAGATCACAACACAGTTCTGAAAGCTAAGTTTAGTCCTCTCACTACATGGCATCCATGCCCACAATACATAAAGTCAGTTCCTGTTATATGTGGAAGCAGCTATATTTAGGGGCTTTAGCTATAGATAACTTTTTAAAATAGATTTATTTATAGCTGTTTTTTTGCTCTCCTTTTGCTCTCACTACAGAGGCAATGATCTATTCCATGCGAATAAACTTATTAAATTAAGAAAATGAGAAGTTATCTATGACATCAAAGTGCAACTCTTCCCTGTGAACAAAGAGCAAAGGGTAAACTTATCTGCAAGTTTTCTGCCAACCTCTTTTTCCAATGGTAATGGAAACTGTAGGGACCAAATTTCTAAAAGTTATCTTTATCAAGAAAGAGGAAGGTTTCAGGGAACAGGGAGGAGAAAGGAGTTGCTTGCTTTCAAAAGCAGTTAGACGCTAATCCTCCATTGAAATAGAGAAGGCGGGTACTTAAGGTTAGAGGGTTCTAATATCAACATGAATGTCTTTCTGAACCTCAAGGTTTCCATGGGCTTTGCTGTATCTAGCTTGTAAGTGCCACTGTCATGTAAATGCCATTGTTTTGTAAAACCTTCTGGTTTATGAGCCTGGATAATGTATGACTTTTTCTTTCCTCATGAGAATATAATATTTGGCTGTTCAGAAAGCTTAGGCTCTTTTGCATTTTATTATTCAGATATAATCAAAGTCAAGCTTTACAACTATGATCCACCACTTCCAACCAACTGAGAATTGTCAATGCAATCACCATTCCATTCCTCATGTTCAGATATCATAACAATTTTAACGCAAGTTAATAAAACTCCCCATGTGTAGTAATGAGGCTGGTAGACTCTTTTATCATAATATGAAAAGAATTAAAACAGTATAGAAAATATGCAAAACTGAATACTCCTAGCACTTTATGCCACCAGAAACCTCTTACCTGAAGAGTTTTGATGTTCTTCTCAAGCCTGCAGTTAACTATAAATACAACCTTATGGTTTAATACAACTTCAAAAGCAAATGTGTGCAAAGGATTCAGGATCCAAGTCATTTTCCACATTTTGCTTTTATTTTTTCTTCTCTCTTTTGAAGAAGAGTTATATAACAGGTGCTTTTAAGGCAAAATCTGACTTCATTGCCATGTGTGTGCCATGCTAATATTCAGTTTGTTTCTTCTTCCGTGTTGATTTTCATATTTTGTGTAGGCCTTCTGTATTTCTGTTTGTCTGTGGGGATACAGTTACTTATTTATTTATTTTTCTATCTATAGGAAAACAGGGATACTGTAGTTTCAACGCAAGCATGTTGTAAAAACAAGTTAGATTAAAGCAGTGAATAGTACTGCATACTATTCTTTGCTGAGGGATTAGGGGAAGGTTTTTACTCCCTCCTTTCAGGAAATATGAGTGTAGCAGTTCTGGAATAAGACATAAATATTGACCATAAATTTGAATGAAACAACCTCTGCCCAAAAGAGCGAGCAGGCCTGCCATTTTTTCCCTAGCTGTTTTTCTGACCACAGGCTGAGTGTCTTTGTGGTCCTTTTTCTTGGTTCCCTCCCAGTCATCTATTCTCATGTCTATTACAAATACAGTGGTTTGGTTATCCCATGCTTGACACAATGTCTTCATTTTTGTGTCCCTGTGGCACAAGGAATGAACATGAATGGTAAACAAGAGCCAGTTTTGTATATAAATAAAGATGCAAAGGCTGAATTACTAGAATACCATTGCCTAAGTAGTACTCTTTTTAAGTGTATCTTTGGCACTAGACAATGTTGATTTTTTTTTTTAGATTTTTAGATCATACTAAATTTTATCATATTGCTGATTTTATGTCTTTCACATGATATTTCTCTTTTGTTTAGATAACAGTCTAGATAGCTGTCAGACCTCTGTTACAATAGCATTCAAATTTCTCCTCTTCTTTAGTGTATTTTTCCACCTAACTGCAGCCATGTCATGCTGTTACCTGTACCAAGACAAAGTAAGGCATTAACTCACTTCTGCAAAGGGAGTTTATGCTGGAACAGAGACTGAAGCTTTTTCTCCCACATTCTTCACTATGTATTATTAGCTACTTGACCACTGCTTGTCTGTCAAAAGCTTTGGGGGTATGAAGGGAAGTTACAGGCCCATCTCTCCTTGTGAATGAACTCCTCTGATAACAATTGTGTCTGAGTAAGAAATAATTCTTCCTCACCCCTTAACTGTGCTTGAGCAGTTGGTTATGCTGGTAATTCATGGCATGCTTCGTACAAAAGAAATACAGCATAAAGAATGCTCATGCCAGTTTTTCAGTAGCAGAAAAAATATCACACAATTGTCTTGCAGAGTGAAAAAATTTGTGTCTGAAACTTGAACTGCAGATCCAAGAAAGTTTGGTTTCAATTTACCACTTTTAGTGACCTACAAATGGCTTGTCAGAAGGAACCACAAAACTTTTTTTTTTTTTTTGCACTCATTATCAGTGTCAAAACTGTGATTCTTCTGCACTCCAGTTCATTGAATCTCTCCCATTTAAAACCATTTATGAATGCACTTAAAAGCAATCAAAGTCATTTGGAGCCAAGCAAGCTTATTCAACTGCTTATTCAAAAACAAGATTTTCAATTATCCTTACAAGTGATGTCCTCTTTCCTGGGAGTTGAAGAAAAGGATTACAGCGGCTCAGTTTCAGCCTCTGTGATTATCAGTATTTCCAGAACCAGGGCCTCAGCTTTGAGAAGTTTCAGTAGCCTAAGTATTTCAAACAGAGCATTTGGTGAGGAATGCTGGAGGAGAGTTAAAATAGAATAGTTGAAGGGAAAAAAAAAACGCTCTTTGTACTGTTGTAGTTCTTTCTAAAAATACTTCTATCCCCACCTGGTGTCTTAGCAGCCTTATTAACATATAATATTCTTTGTTTCTGTTTCATTTGCTTTCGTTATCTAAGCCTGCCATGGCATAGGCAGAAGCCAGTGTTGCACAAATTCTAAAAAATGTGGTGATGTGAGACATAAGGATGACAACCAGCAGGAGTTGAAGGAAAAAAAAATGACCGTAGGAGTGAAAAAGCAATGTTGATTACCTAAGGAATTAGTGTATGTAGGGTAAAAATAAAAATAAAAAATAAAAGATTTCTATTGCCTGCTTCTCTCTCTTTACCTTAAGAAATACAGATTTACTTTTTTCTCAGCTTCCATAGAAATTATATACAAATATCCAGACGTAGTTGTTGTCATTCAGAAAATTAGCTGTTAGTAACTTTCTCCATAACTTTTCAAGAATATCCTTGAGATATTCTCAGTGTACAGAAGTCGCAATAGGATACACAACGACCTTGAGATCTTTTTATGTGCTGTATAAATTATTACAAAGAGAAATAACGCAGAATAACCTCTCTAGCATATAATTTCTGTGTTGAACATCTCAAGGAAATAAGTCGGTATGTAAGAAACACTGTACCCCAACTATAAATTTATTTTCTCCTTTAAATTGGAATTAATGACTATAACCTTAATTTCATTTCCTTCAGTGTAATCCATGATGGCCAATAAACCAAATGCCATTTTGTAACATGAGTTTTCTCCCTATATTGTGAACTGTGCTTTCAGAGCTGTTGGAGCACACATCAATCCAGGTAAACACCTGAACCACCTAGTGTAGACGCATCTACTAGTCCACACTAGTGCTGATGCTGGTGTAATTTATATAGGCTAATTCTATTCAAATAAGCTATACTAATTACAAATCTGATAAGTCTTTCTGTAACACAGATGGCACTGATTTAACTGTTTTGATTTTTAATTTAATATCTCTGTGTTGAGAAATCCTCAGTAATCATAGTACATCACAAACTGTAGGCAGGCTTTTCAGTGTATTTTACAAAGGAGGTGGACTGAATTCTGGGAGGTTTCAATGTGACATCTCCTTGCATATGCATTTAAAATAAAGTCAAGCATATGCATACCTAAGAAATAAAATAGTTCATTGCTGTTTTCTCCCTTTATCTGTTATAAAAGCATTCTTCCACATAGCATTATCCTCCAACATTTCTGTTTATTTTCTGTTTTCCACTTAAATGAATTTCTAAAATCTCCTTGCTTTCATCAGTTTTCCAGAGAACTCTGTTCTGTTGCATAAATGAGATACTGATCCTTCTCCTGTACTGACTTGTTACAGGATTGCTTCCGCTCTTGCTGATAAAACCTTCATGTTATAGTCATTGCCTTCAGACTGGGCTCGCAAATTGTTTCTTTCAGATTCCCATTCTTGCTGTTGGTTATCACACTGCAGTCATTCCTTATTTCTACTCTATGGCTTCTAAATAATAATAACATAGGTAAACTGGAAAACGGCAGTAAGTATCAACCCATTAAAAGCACAATAGACACAGTATATAACAGCTCTCAGTTTCTTTCTCGTTCAAAAGAGTTGCTGTTTTAATCCATTGGTTGCAAATAAATCCTTTAAATGAATTTCATATAGCATCCAAAATAATAATATAAAATGAAAACAATAGAAAAGAAACAATCATCTGTCTGAAACAACCCAGTATTTTTTATTTAAACCAATTAAATTAATTGTTTGCTCTATTTATAATTATTCACCTGCATGTTTTGTTAATTTTCCTTATTAATATGTGAATGTTTGTCTACATTTTCATGAGTATATACACCTATAAACGTTATATGGGATTAAAAAAGAATGGGGAAAAATATATCTAGGTATTTTATTTTTAAAAAAACTTTCATCAGTGTAACATTTGAGCACCATTTAGTCACTGATGGATTGCATACCTGACCTTCAACCATGTGAAACAAGTACCATTACACACAGTTTCCAAAGGGTGAAGCAGGTGTTTCTGAGTGGGCACAGTAGGTGTGTCTAGTTAGGGAGCAAACCATGTCTTCAGTTGTTAGGATTCAGAGACTGGATCATGATAGTATGTAAATTCTTACTGTGGATTTTGGAATGATTTGTATTATTGAGAATGAGTCATTCTAAACCGTTTAGGTTTGTTTGTTTGCTTGTTTTTAAAGTAACATCCAAGAGAAAAAAAAAATCCATTAAAGTGGTTTAAATCAAATCTGTATCAAAACTGTTTATTGTTAACAGGACATAATTAAGTGTTAATCAGTGAATGAGGCATTTGGGACCAATAGCAGCAACCAAAGCAAATAAACTACAATACTAGACACTTACAAAACATTAGCAAAGATCTACAGATTTGTAGACACCCTTTTGTAGCAAATCCCAGGATACAATCCCCCCCCCCCCAACAAACACAGGTGGGTGCAGGCATGTAAGGCTGCACCCACATGCCGCTGCGTGCCCACCACCTCCCCTCACTGGCCCTGGGGGTTACAAAATGTGCACCAGCTGTACCCATGCCCGTGCAACTTCCACGACCGTATTTTTTTTAGTAGGGTCAGTTTTGGAAAGACAGCTCCTTCTGGTGTCCCACTATGTGAGCAAGACGAGGGGCTCTGTGGGCACCCCCAGCGTTAACAGCTTCTGCTGCAGCGTATTGGAGGTGGTGTGGGAAATGAAGAAGGAAACCACCTTCTGCATTAGTTTTCTTTACTTTAATAAGGCTCCTGCAGCAAGCAGGACCTGATGGAAAAACAAATGGGCTCCTTCCAAATGTCAAAAATGTTCATATGCCACCTTGTCACAGATGTTTAGGATAGGTTTAAAGCAACAGTGACTACACACAATAGGAGTAAAAATGACCAACACCAATGCATCTGCTACTCTGTTTGTTTGTTTCTGGTCAACATTCTGAAAAAAAAAATCTCATGTTAGATGTTTATTAAATTTCTGCTAAAAATCTCTGTATGAAAAGCAATCACAGATGATGTTCTTACACAATACCAGTATTTGGACAGCCGTGTGGTCTTGGGCTTTGGGCATAAATATGAACTTAATAGTATTCCCTTGTTTGGCTCTATAGTAGAAGGGACCATGTAAGGTGGAATAATATAGTGTGGTGGGAGAATACATTTTTCTTCCTCTAAAAAGGCAAGGAAGTTTAATTATACTTGTATAATTCTGTTCTATAACTCCTGATGAATATATATGCTTTCCTTGGAAATCCCATTATATGCATTTACCTTTTAAATAATCTAATTATGTATGCTGTAATATAACCTTTAAGAAGGGAGATGAGCATTTCAGAGAGAGAATGCTTTACAACAGCAAGTATAACTCTGTTCAATGATTTTAATTAATTGTATATCTTTTAATTAATTATTATTGTTTTCTAATAATGCCAGTTAATAATAGCAGCCATCATTCACTGATACAGTCTTTCTCAGCTTCTCTTTTGAATGTTTGAGAAGTTATCTACAATGCTTTTTCAGATGCAGATAGCAATGAACTGTGATTGATTTTTGCTTTGGGCGCATTACTGTCCACATTGTTCTCTGACAGGTCATTTCTTTAAAATTGAAATCTTTAGTTGTTTACCATATGGTTGTTCCTTTTTCAAGACTGATTTTATTTTATTCACCTTTTCTGGTTGCCTTTCTTCTTTGTGTTCTTATATTTTTGTCCATTATTTGCTCCCATCATGAAAGCAACAGATACTTAGCTGGGCTGCTTCCAAGTGTTGCTGTAGTTTTTATGCTATTTCCAGTGAATCTCACCCTTATGTTGATTAGTGTTGAGAACTCATTTCTAATAAGCAAGCAGTTCGTTTTGCAGGTCCAAGTACAACTACTTTCAGGGGAATTGAATGCTTTTGCATATTCAGCTTTTCATTTTGAATCTCCTGAGGTCAGTATTTATCTGTGTGGGCAAGTTTAAACATGGTTTTCTGCTTTTTGTAGTTGTCCTAAATGAACTGTTCATGTTAAGCTGTTACTCACCTCAAGATATATACTGACAGAAGCCAGACAATTTCAATCTGATTAGCTAGGCTTATTGTCACTATGCTGCTACTACAGGCATAAAGTTTTTTATTTTATTATTTATATATTCCCTATATTTATAGGAACCTCATGAAGTTCAACAAGGAGAGGTTCGAAGTCCTGCACCTGGGGAGGAACAACTCCAGGCACCAGGCAAGGCTGGGGGCTACCCATCTTGGCAGCAACTAGGCAGAAAAGGACCCGGGGGTCCTGGTGTGCAACAAATTGAACAAGAGAGAGCAATGTGACCATGCTGCAAAGTAGGCTAACAGTATACAGGGCTGCATTAGACAGAGCACGGCCAGCAGGTGGATGGAGGTGATTCTTCACCTCTACTCAGCACTGGTGAGGCTGCACCTGGAGTGCTGGCTCCAGTTATGGGCTTCCCAGTACAGAAAAGATGTGGACATATTGGAGAGATTCCAACAAAGGGCCACAAGGATGATGAAGTGACTGGAACACCTCTTCTACGAGGACAGGCTGAGACCTGTCCTTACAGATGACCATTCTGTGATTGTGTGATTATTTTTATTGCAGTGTTTCCTCCTAGGAATACAGGGATGAAAAGTTGTTTAGTTTAATTTACTCTTCTGAAAGTAGACACTCCTTGTTATTCAAAATGGGCAAATTTGCTTTCAAATAGCACTTTTAATTTAGATAATGTAGTATGAACTTCAAACACTATGAAAATGTGGAATCTGACTTTGGCATCCGCACATGCTTTACTTTATTTGGAGTTGGGTCAGGCAGGGACATCAATCCAGATTTAAGTTGCCTGGGATTCAAATTAATGGCATGGCTGCTGATAAATCCTCAGTAAAGGACAGAGCGCTAGGTTGGTCTCTCTTATAACCCCATCTTAAGAGACCCATGTGATCCCTTCTAAGAATCAACTAGAAAATAGGATTATCTGACCAGCTCCTCTTTCCAAACCAGAAAAAATATATCCTTCTATAAAGGTATCTGCCTACCACATTCATTTTTAAATGCCCCTGCTCCAAATCTTCCTCAGTAAGAGAACATTGAGATAGAAGTGGGATTTCTTCTCCCCGTGTGAACATAATGCCCTGTCACAAAGAAGCTCTCCAGGAGCTCAGCAAGGTAACCTTTTATTAGACTGGTATTGAGGGAATGAAAAACATGTTTTGGTCCAAGTTGCATGAGAAGAAACAGCTGAGATTCACATGTAGTAAGTCTCAGTTCTGTGCTCAGTAAAACACATTGATTGTAAAATGGCTTGTTTCCTGCAAGGATACGGTAACATTAAGCACTAAACGAGGACAGTAAGTAAAAATAACTTGGTTCCTAATTTTGGGTTAGTCTGCCTGCTGCAGTCTTTCCTAACATCATATAACTTCACATTATCTCTCTCCTTGCAGGAAAAAGCTTGTATGTGTGTTTCTCATGAATTAATGGGGTATTTGCAGATATAAGACATATGAATAACAGGGAATAGCATTTATGATTGTATGTGAAATTGGCAGGTTGTCAGGACAGTAAATGCTTATTCCTTTTTCTTCTGGGCTCTCTGTGTAATTCACATTAAAAATCTTAGCTATATTTTCAGGTAGTCTAAATTGCCTTCAGTAGAGGTACTCTTACTTATACCCTCTTAGGCAAAAAGCTATTATGAATTATTCCTGCTCCTTCAGCAGCTATATTAGGATGAATCCAAGCATATTGAGATGGTCCAAAATGGAGTAGAAGTAAACTGCTGAGATGTGAGTAGCCTGTATTCATATCCCTCTGTGTTGATGTGGAGAGATCAGAGGTGGAGAGACTGTTCTAAATGAGTCAGCAAAGCTACTCAGTCAAACTACTTTGAACTACGTGAGCGGAGGCTGTCACACCAGCCATCACTCTGCTGATTAACACACACAGCAAAATTCCAGCCTGTACTCAATACAGACCTCAAAGCTGCTCTGGAAAAAATAATAATAATAAATAAATAAATCTTCAAACAGCTTAAGATTTCATTCTAAAATGGAATGAAAAGCATACCATGGAACCACAGAAACTGATGTTGAATGGGCTCATAATTCCCCAGTAGTCTTTACAAATGATTTTGCTAATAATATCTGTTTGAACCACTCCTGAAGGAACACAGGTAGAAGGCTGATGATGCTTTCATCCATTAGTTGAGCTCTTTGCTGGGAAAAGAATTCAAAACTTAGCTCTTTCTAAATTGTTTTCAGTGACTAAGGTTTCCAGAAATCATGAGAACAGCAGAGTTATTGTTCGCATAATTGCTTTTTGTGTACTTTGGGAAGGAGGATTGGAACATTAGTCCTGCCGCACGCTGATAAACACTACCGAAACGGTTGTTTTCATAACCGACTGCTGGAGGGCATTGTCTTTCTCCTGTTTTAATAACTCTCAAGGCAGGTGCACCTTATCGATCAGGGTTTTTCTGTCTGTTCATTTTTGGTTTTGTTTTTCAGTTGTGTGAGGAGATACAGACTTACTGTACAGTCTTATCACGGGCAAATTTAGTGGTTGTTACAATTTCAAAATATGTATTGGTGCCTGTCAGGCTCTGCTTCACAGTGTAACTAAGCAGGATGTGTTTCTGACAGTACTTGCACAGAAGAAATGGCAAAGTTGTCCCAGAAACAACTGCTCTTGGAAGGTTTGCTGACAACAAACTTAACCCTCAAATGATGAAAATTAGTAAGTTAGAGGAGTGTCTCCTTCTGAGAACAGTATAATAACTATAGGTGTCTTTTTGTTTGCAACATTTATAGCTGATTTTATTTCACCTCCAGTCACACAGGAGTTGGTTGTTGGCTAGCCAGTGCAAGTAATGCAAATGGCGAGAATTCTGGGGTGATACTAAAGTAGGTGAGAAAGGTACACGAGCTTCCTTTTGAACAATTTAAATTGTCCTACTGAGAGGTGTTAGCAGAAGGTGTAAATTAAAGTGCAGTAGGGAATTGTTATAACTTGCAACTTCAAATAACCTTTCGTTAATTGCATTTTTGGCCACACACTTATTTTCAGCATGTTTTTTAGCCAAGAAGTGGTATGAGAAAGGCTTGATAGCAGATGTCATTCATGATCATCTTGTATTGCCTGCAATACTGCATGAGGAAAAAGCTCCAGAAATTGGCTTGGATTTTATCTTACTTAAAAGCCAAAATAGAAGAAAGCAGATGCCATCAGAAACAGAGTTTCTACTGCACAGCATAATGCAGGTTTTATTCTAGCAATGAGATCTTGACTGTGTACTGAGAGCAGAATGGTAGAAAAGCATTTTCTACCCAGTGCAGCTCCTTCATACGCATACCCCTTCAGTCTCAGACTTTGTTGCAAGCTCCTGTGTACTTGTTATGAAGAACTACAGGGGGAAGCTCCTAGTCTATAAGAAGTACCTTCATCCTGTCCTGTGCCCCTGATGCTTCTTGAACCCATTGCTATCAGGTTCCTGCAATGCCCTGGTATCTGTGCAAGGGAGATGGCTGACTGCTAAAACATTCACACTAGCACTGTGCAGAATCTGGGCAGCACAAGAGACTTCAAGGTATACGATACTTCATTCTTCTGTGACTCTGATGGGGACAAAGTTTCCTTTTCAGTGAAATTAAATGAAATTTTAGTCTGTCTTCTAACATATTCCTTTCCCATAATTGTTCACAATGACATACCATGTTTTGATAAAGGACTGAATTTCATAATGGGTACTCTGGTTCTTATGGGCTCCATTTTGTTTCATTGTTTGCTAATATTATTGGTGCTTTTTCCATGTTATATAAGGTTCATTATCTTGATTTAAACACAAAGTTGCCTGCATTAATGCAAGTCTTGGCTTTTCTATATTAATGCTGTTAATTAACTCAGTACAAATCCATCTGTAACATACCAGAGACTTAGTCTGGTCAATTTTCTTGGAGAAGGATGTAATATTTTAAGGTAGTAAATGAATGCAGAATTTTTCTTGTTCTATTCAGTAGTGACATGTTACTGGCATTGTTCTCAACCTCATGTCAGTAAATGGATGTCTGCAGATAATGATAGTATCACTTTAAAGATCTTTAAAATGTGAAAAATAGTAGTCAGTGAAGTATGAGACTAAGCCACCAAGAATGAAGGTGATGGGTAGAGAAAAATAAGGAGCTAATGCTATTTAAAGCAGGACAAGAAGGAAAGGGATGAGCTGTGAGCAGGATGAGGATCTGCTGGTTATGTTCTTTCCTTTAGCACATCCTGCTATGAATGCATACCTTCTGTAGCTGTGATGAAGTTGATTCCTGACAAACAAGATTTTGGCAATGCATGCTTTAGCTTCCTGCAAAATTTTCCTGTGGATGCTGAATAATTGTTTGGGGCTAAATAATTTTCTTCTTCCTAGAGCTGTACGAATGTACCTTCCCTTGCATGCCAAAAATCTCCATTGTTAGTCCATGAAATAAACACCCAAGATTCTGTTTTTTTCTTGCTTTTGCAATCAGCATGCTAGACATGATTATATATAATCTGAGGACAGAAATTCATTCAGCTGTAATTATGTGATCTCGTTTGGCATCTAAGTATAGGATAAGAAATCAGTGATTAAATTTCCTTTCAGAATCTTTCTTCATCAGTCACAAAACAAGCTCAGTAATTATCCCTTAGTTATTGTGAGAACTGTGCCTTCATTATTACATTGCTAATTGTTTACAGTTAAGGAAATTTATTTTTATAAACCACTCAGACGACTCTTTCTGACTGGGTGATTCTCCATTGTTTTCAAAGTAGAAAACAAGATTTATAGATTATGTTAAATGAAACTCATATTATCCTTCTAGTATACAAAATAGGACTTTGTACATAGTACTTTGTTTTCGTACCAGGCATTTCAATTCAAAGCATTTAAGAAATATTCCCAGAAAATCCCAGTGGAGACCTGCTTGGTAGTTTGCTCCAAACTACTAAGAGCTGTATCATCAAAGAAAAAATGATTTTATGTTGTAACTTGGAGTAGTATCAGCCCATTTCCAGTGTGGACGGGGCTTTGAACAACCTGACCTAGTGAAAGATGTCCCTGTCTACGGCAGCAGGTGGACTAGAGGAGGGCCACGAAGACGATTAGAGGGCTGTAATGCCTCTTCTGAGAAGAAAGACTGAGAGAACTGGGGATACTAAGCCTGAATAAGAGAAGGCTCCGGGAAGCATTGTGGCCTTTCAGTACTTAAAGAGGACATATTAAAGATGGAGAACAACTATTTACTCAGGCAGATAATGAAAGAACAAAGGGGAAATGGTTTTAAACTAAAAGAGGGAAGATTTAGATTAGAGGTTAGGAGGTATTCTTCACTCTGAGGGTGCAGAGGCACTGGAAGAGGTTGCCCAGAGATGTTGTGGATGCCCCATCCCTGGAGGTGTTCAAGACCAGGTTGGATGAGAGAAGCCTCGGGCAACCTGATCTAGTGAGAGGTGCCCCTGCCCACAGCAGGGGGCTTGGAACTAGATGATCTTTAAGGTACCTTTCAACCCAAGCCATTCTATGATTCTATGATACGTGATCATTAAAGGTCCTTTCCAACCAAAAGCATCCTATGATTCTATGAAATGTCACATTCACCATCCAGTCAATGCTGCACACATAGTCTGTGTTTTTTACTGCTCACTTGCAAGTTTCTACTGGATGTATAAATATTACAATAGTAAATACTCTTGAAATTAACTACATTTTCTAGGTTTCCAGAGGGTCAGGAAAATGGCAATTTTGTGGGGGAAAAAACAAAAAGCAAACAAACAAAAAAGTACTTTCACAAAATATGATGAGTCTTCTGTAAAGGATGGGAACACTAGATGGGTATAACTGTAACTTGGGTTTTATTGTTTTTGTTTTGTTTGTATTTGTTTTTGTTTGTTTGTTTTGGGTGTGTGGTGGTTGTTTTTTGTTTGTTTGTTTGTTTGTTTTTTTGGGGGGGAGTGGTGTAGGCAGAGGATTTATTTTTCTCCATATCTCAGTTCTTTGAAGCCATTGAATCATTTGGGTAGAAACTTTCAAAAACCATGAGCCTGAGCCAGGTCTTCCTCTGATGTCTCTTGTTAAGACAGATGAGGTCTGTAAAATCTTTAAACAACTAAATAGTCATATTTGGATGCTTTATGATTCAGCAAAACTGATTTTGTGCTCATCATTCTGCCACTAAGAATAAGCTGTCTCGACTCCATCATTGACATTATTCTGCTTCAAAGAAGCATTTGCTCATTATTAACAGGCAGACAAAAATCTAGTGATAGAGTAAGAACAGAGTTCCTCAGAGTAAATTAATCCTCCCACCTGATATGTATAGGTGTTTATATATGTATCTCTCTGTTGGTTTTACAAATCAGGATTTTAATTTTTGTGTTTGAATAAATTGTGCCAGAAAGGTAACTAATTAATTCTTGAGACAAAATAAATTGACTAGGTCATGAAGCATGTTGGTCTGTTGTGAGGTTGTTCTATTCCAAGTTTTTGGAAGGTCTGGGTTTCTTTTGGAATCGTATAAATATTTCAGATGATATGTTAATTTTAGTGAGCAATGTGCCTTAGTGAAATCTAGTGTAGCCATCACTGAAGGATGTCAGATAATTTCACATCAGTGATTATTATATTTGATAACACTGACTGATCATATAAATCATATGATCATATAAATATGTGATCGTATAAATGAGAAATCGATTATTGTCAAAAATAAAACAATAGGAGCTAAACAACCAGGACTTCTGAAGTCAGTGGTAAACATTATATCCATTGACTTCAATTGGATGCAAATAAAATTGGCATTTTTTTAGCACTAGGTGCTAGCTCAGCTGAAGAATCTAGACTACCATTACACTGTTAGTTCTGAAGGCTTGAAAAACATTTTGTAGATAGTATTTTGAACTAAGAGTAGTTATTTTGAAAAAAAAAAAAAGCCAAAAGAGTTGATATAGATCTGTTTGGGAATACAGACAAAATAAGTCTGTAATGTGCACAGTACTGGAAGAAGCATGACATAACATACTAATCTACTCAGTTTATGAGATGGTAGTTGAAAACGTATATTCTATAGTATATGAATTACAGCTAAAAACTTGTATTCTATGAGTGCTTTCTACCTTTCATTGTTGTCCTTGCTTTAAGGAGGGTACTTTTTTTTTTTTTTTACCATTGAGCTACAACTCCCAGTATGTTTTCCAAAATCACTCCTCTTATTCTCTTTGTTCCACTCGGAAGGAAGATGCACTTCCCTCACACTATTGCATTTGATTCCAATAAAATTTTAGTCTGATTAATTCAAATCAGCATTTTTTTGTTGTTGTTTTGGTTTTGTCTGTTTGCTTGTTTTCTGAAATATCACCATTATGAAATTTGGAAAGGTTTTTTTTTTTTTTCCTGCAAAAGTAGTTGTCCAAATTTTCTCTTTAGCTGCAGGTCGATGCAGTTGAAATTGTCAGAAGTTGCAGTGTCTTTAAATTTAAATAAATATCAGTATGCAGATGTGTACACAAAAGTACATACTTAAGGAGAAGAATGCCATTTTGCTATACTGAAAATCAGAATTCATATCTAGTAAGCCTTTTTCTGAGACACAAATAATATGATTTATTTTCTTGTTAGCTACCTAGGAAATTCATTCTATTCGAGATCAGCTCTGTAAGTTCCTAATCTAATAAACTGAAAATTTCAGGAGGCTTGGAAATGGTGGAAGGTAGGAGCTAGAATTTTAGGGAAGATTGATCTTGAATTACTCTCTGTACAAATTTGCAAACGTCCTATATCTGACCAGATTCACTGTGCATGCATTTTGGATTGCTTTTTGGCCCCCCGCAAGGGAATTGGAAGTCAGCTTGATGAAGATGGGGAAATACACTTTTCTTTGTGGTGGGCAATAAAGCAACAACTGTTAAGATGAGATTACTTTGATTCTTATATCGCTGTGACAGTTCCTACAAAGGTCTTTTAATGAGGTGAACCTAAATGCAATATCTTGGATGATCCCCGTAAGCTGTGCATTTTGCTATAAAGCAGTTAATCCTGTGAAATTAAGACGAGTTGAATAGTTGAACTATTTGTATTATAATAAGGCAAGCTCGGTAGTAGAGTAGCAGTATAGTAATTGGACTACAGTTCTCTCATATTTCAGGGATGATAGGTAATTCCATACTTCCGCAAAACTTGGACATAGCAAGTACAAAGCTTCATGAATTAAGAAATTTTCAAGGGTGTGGAGAGTAAACAAATATTTTCAGTAATTATTTGAAAAAAATATATATATGCCAATGCTCATATATGGGGGGGGGGGGGGGGGGGGGGGGGGAAGGGGGTGAGGGACATGTGTGTATAAAATGCATATGTGCATGTGATCCAGGGATGGCAAGGGCAGGCTAGCAGGGAAGTAAAGCTTCTTTGTGGTCTCTCAAAAAATACAGCAGAATTGTCTGTTTAGCAAGAGGGGTTAGGTGTCTTGAACTCAAGGGGTAGGATCCTCAGATGTTATAAATAGCTATCACTTTTCTAAAATCACTCTAGATATAAAGGAGCAAAGGATATTCTCCAGAGATTCTTACATGATAGAGTATGACAGAATCATGGTGCCATTCACATATGTGCAAATTACAGAAGTTAGAATGTGAGAAGACTCATCAAGGTGTTCCTTTGCAAAATAAGCTGCTCCCAGTGCTCTGGCTACAATGCTTTGTTCAATGTGCTGACATGAGCATTGGCAAACGAGGAGAAATCCAGTCGTTATGTTCCCCTTGATTCCAAAAAAGCTGAGTAAGAGGTTGGTGCTAGGTATGTTATTTTCTGTCATCTGCGAGATTGGTATTTATTTTTGAACAGTGTTTGTTAACTGTTACTGCTGCCGCAGTAACCAGTGCTGCAGAGGGAGTACAAAATATTCTTGATTCCTGCTTCATAAAATAGTCGCTTTAGAAAGATTTCTTGCTAGGCTTTGTAATACAAAATGAGATGAAATCCAGGTTGGAAGGCTGAGGTGGACAGGAGCGTACCTTACTGTGGACCTCCTTCTTGGATACTTCAAAAGAGGAACTGAGGGACGGAATAAATTACACTCATCTCTTCAAGGTAGCTCTAAGTCAGAAAGGAGCATGCTGCTTGGTACTGAAGAACCTTGCAACCTGCAGCCTGTGTATCTAACTAAAAGATTTCAGATAACAGGACTTTTTATTCTTAGCTAACTTAATTGTAGAAGTTTTAATAGGTGAATTTTATTTTCAAAGGTGCAGTGATCATCTCTTGGACTTTAACCCATTAAGTCTTAAGGTAAGTCATTTATACTTTCAGTAATAAAATTCCTTGATCTGAATATGTTGTGTGCTATTGTTTGTAGTTATATTGCAAGGTTAAAAATGAGTTGGTTTTAATTGTATGTTTATAAATTATAGTGTTTTTTTTTTTCTCTGTATGGAAGAGCTGGTACATATATTATGTCCTTTTGGTTGATCATGGCAAGTTGATCGCAGGCCATATATCTCACCACTCTTAACTGAGTGGAAGAGGTTTAACTGATTCGTGGGGTGATATGTTTTGTTCTGTTTTGTAACTTCCACTCTTAGCTTATGAGGCCTGAAAAGGGAAGAAAAAAAATGCAATCTCTTCATAATTTTGTTAAACTTTTCTTTATTGAACCTTAAGTTTTGACAGAATGTGTATCAAAGCTCCAGTTCCTGGAACTGGATCATTATTTTAGAACTTCAGTTTTCCTTTCTATATAAAAGGAGGTTCTGTACATCCAAGACCAGAGAGGAAAAAAAATGAAGAGATGAAATTCTACAGATGCAGGAAATAGCATATAAAAATGCAGTGATTTTTGAAACCAAAAATATTCTGTTTTGAGAAGTTGATTTGAGGATTGCTGGTGCTCTCCATGCATGTTTGTGTTTTCTTGTGCTCTGTGAATGGGAGGCTAGAGAGGTTAGAAAGCCATATGAATACAGTTAGAGAACTATTCATTGAACTCTTCAGGGTTTATTTTATTTTCCTGTTATCCGACAGGTATGTTTGTTCACAGTCTTGCACCCTTCAAGGCCTGAAAGAACATTTGAGGAGTCCCTGTTTCCTGCAGCCCACACTACATTCACTGGCAAAGATATCCCCACTTTTTTGTACATATGTTTCCATGTGGCTTCTGATAGACCCATCAACATTAGCAGAATTAATAAATGTCTTTGTTGAGAACTATTGTTTTTGCAGTAGCTTGATGGAACCAGGTTGTGTCAGAGCTGTTGCAATAATAAACTTTGTTCATGACCCGCTTCAGCTGCTGCTCGTTTTCAGAGCGATGTGCAGCTTCTGTGATGCAAACCACACCGGCCATTGCAAAACTGGCCAATTGCATTCCATCAACAGGCAGTGAACCAACAAGCAATAAGAATAGTCAGGGATGTCAGTCAGTCAGGAAGTCTGTTAGTAGTACCATTTTCCATGCAGAAGTGCCAGTCAGAAATGAAAAGTTCTTGTCCCCTCTATTGCTGGCTAATTCATTCCAACAAGTTGGCATGGTTAACATCTGCAGATTAACATCTGATAACATTTGGTTTGTGATTTCAATGATTTCAGACCAGTTCTTAGCAGTTGATTATACTAGTAGTTTTGGATTTGTCAGAGAGGACAAAAGTCAAACAGGTCATGGGGAAGGAACAGGTCATGGGGAAGTAATAGCCATGGGTTGTTTTCAGGGGCTATTCTGCCACAAAAACAGTCAGCTGCTATCAGTCTTCTGAACCAACAACCAGAACTGCAAATGCAAATGATGCTGCAGAAGCACTTGATACTTCAGCCTGTAGCCTTTGCATCTGATGTTAGAAATTTATCTACAAGGACACACATTCTATAACCACCACTAAATATGTATCAGCATAATGCTGAACTTTGTTTGGCCCTACACTGTGGCTTCAGAAAGTCAATCAAACCTATGAGGAGAGATTCAGATATGAGCATCACACTGCTTTCTATTTTGCAATTTCTCACTCACTGTTCTAGCACCTTTTCAATTTCTTCTTTGTTTTGATGTTAATTCCATAATCACCTATGTCACAAGTCCTCTGAAAGGACTGAAAATCCAGCACCAACATTTAAATGAGTCATCAGAACAGATATATTCATTGCATCTGTGTTCTCCTCTCTCCACTGTCTCCTTCCCTATGCTTTCCCTGTCCTCTTGATTCAAATGGTAAGCCCTTGGGTCAGCTAATGTCTCATAGATTTATATGACGTAATACAGTAACAAACTCTTACACTGTCTTCCTTCTCTATTAGTACTAGAAAAGATTATTTTAGATAACAGAAGGAGCAACAAGTACCTCCCCATAGATTATCTAGAACCAGCCAAAGAACAGTTCCCCACATACCTCATCTTCTTTGTTGGGACGTTGGTGTAGTTACACGTTGCAAAACGAGACTGGCTAAAACTGAAATTAGCAGTGTAATTCTCAAACCTGAGCAGGATTTCAGGCCATCACACTGTCTAAAATACAGAGGAGCATAGACAGGGCAAACTGCTGTCACCAGTAATGTCATAAAGCCTCTCAATATGTGGAAATTGGGTTCTGTACCATGTCTACCTCAGCCACAAATATCTGTTCAAAGTGAGTGCAAGAAGTAACTCATTCATTTATGAATTTTACTTTCATGATGGTGGAAATGCAACAGAAGGTGTAGGCTTGTTGTGCATGCCTTACTTGTTTGACTTTGCTAGCTTCCATTACCTAGCACACTTTTAGGTATTTGTTCTGCAGGACTGTGCTTTTAAAAGTATCTTCCAGACTTCAGCTTTACTGTCTCTACAGTGTTATTACCTCAGTTAACTTTAAAACTGAACTGCAGTGATGGTAGAAATGAACAAGTAGAGAATGAAATTGATGTTAAATATTAAACCTGTCTACTTAAATAGGGTTCAGGAGGGTTTAGATATAGTGGCATGTTCTTGTGCAGATTCTTCTTTTAAATGCCAGTTTTGCTGAATGTCTGTGACTTCAAAAGTCACAGCTAATATTATTGCACTAAAAACACTGTCTTGGCAGAGTACAGAGACAAAATAAGCTTTCTTCTACTGCTGTAAAACAATATGCAATTACAAAACAGATTACACTGATTTGTCTCAAGGTAATGTGAAGTAAGCAAAAGCTATTGATTTTTTTTCCATTCTTTTTAACATTTTATAGGTTTTCACAGAATCACAAAATGTTTGAGGATGGCATGCACCTCTGGGGATAGTCTAGTTCAATGCCTTTGCTCAAACCAGGATCAGTGAGAGCTGGTTGCTCAGGGACGTGCAGAGACAGTTTTTGAATATCACTAAGTATGGAGACTCTATAGGCAATCTACTCCAGTGTTCAACTACCCTCATAGTAAAAAATGTGAAACAGAATTTCTCCTATTTCATTTTGTGGTTGTTGCCTCTTTCCTCATCACTGGGCACAGCTGAGAAGAGTTCACCTCCATTTTCTTCATTTCCTCCCATCAGATGTTTAAATACATCTATAAGATCTCCCTGGGCCTTCTCTTCAGGCTGAACAATCCCAGCTCTCTCAGCTTCTCCTCATAGGTCAGAGGTACAGCTCCTTTCATCACCTTTCTAGCCCTGTGCTGGACTCACACTGGTACGTCCGTTCTCTCTCGTACTGGGTAGGCTAGAGCTGTTCCCAGGATTCCAAATGTGTCTCACCAGGGCTGAGCAGAGGTTACCTTCCACCTGCTGGTAACACCCACCCTAATGCAGCCAAGGAGGCCTTGGTTTTCTTTACTTCAAGGGTACATTGCTGGCTTAAGGCCAGCTTGTCCCCCAGATCCCCCAGATCCTTCTCTGCAGATCAGCTTCCAGCCCATCAGCTCACACCATGTACTGGTGCTGGGAGTTTTTTCCTACCCAGGTGCAGGCCTTTGTATTTCCTCTTGTCGAACTTTGTGAGATTGCTGCAGACCTAATTTTCCAGCCTGCTGAGGCTCCTCTGAATGGCTGATATATTAACCACTCCTTCTTGTTTTGGATCATCTTCAAATCACTTAGGGTGCATTCTGGGCCATTGCCCAGATCATTCATGAATGGGTTAAACAATATTGACCCTAATATTGTATCCACCTGTGGCTAAACTACTAGTAACTTGCCTTCTCCTGGACTTTGGGCCACTGAGCACAACCCTTTGAGGCTAGCAGTTTAGACGATTTTCAGTCTATCAGTGTGCACTTATCTAATGTGTTCTTCATCAGTTTGTAAGTGAGGATGTTATGAGAGATAGTCATGAAAACCTTACTGAGGTTGAGGCAAACAACCTCCAGCACTTTTCTTTTATCCACCGAGCTCATCATTTCATTGTAGAATGCTTTCAGATTGTTAAGCCAGTTCCCTTTCATAAATCTATGATTATCACTTCCAGTCACCTTCTCGTCCTTGGATTTGGAAAGGACTTCAAGAGCTATTCATTGATTTGCCTGTAGTTCTCCAGGTAGTCCTTCTTACCCATCTTGATGACAGGGGTGACCTTTACCTTCTCACAGTCCTCAAGAGCCTCTCCCAGTAGCCATGGCTGCTCTAAGATTGTTGAGTGTGGCCTAGCAATTGCATGGGCCAGCTCCCTCAATGCTCCTGGGGGCATCCTATGGATCCCCCATGGATCCTCATCCACTGCATGAATAGAATCATAGAATATCCTGAGTTGGAAGAGACCCACAAGAATCATCAAGTCCAAATCTTGGCTCCACACAGGACCACCCAAAAATCAAACCATATGTCTGAGAGCACTGCCCAAATGCTTCTTGAACTCCGGCAGGCTTGGTGCCATGACCACTGCCTTCGGGAGCCTGTTCCAGTGCCTGACCACCCTCTTGGTGCAGAACCTTTTCCTAATATACAGCCTGAACCTCCCCTAATGCAACTTCATGCTCTTCCCTTAGGTCCTATCAGTAATCACCAGAGAGAAGAGGTCAGTGCCTCCTCCTCCACTCCCCCTCAGGCAGAAGTTGTAGGCCACTACCCACTCAGCCACCTCTTCTCAAGACTGAACAAAACAAGTGACCTCAGTCGCTCTACATATGTCTGCCCCTCTAGCCCATTCACTGTCTTTGTTGCTTTGCATTGGACACTAATACTTTTATATCCTTACTTGTATATGCCTAATTTGTTTAAGTGTTCCCAAATGTGATCCTTCTCCACCAGTGGTAAGTCTTCCTTTCTGCAGACATTCCCTTTGGTCTCAGAGACTCAGGATTCCTGAAGGCTTATCTGTCCTATAACAAATGAGGTGAAGAAGGCACTGAGTCAGCCTTTTCCATGGCTTCGTCACGAGAGCCTCTGCCACCTTTAGAGACAGGTACAGACTTTCCCCAGTCTTCAATTTGCTGCTGATCTACGTTAAGAAGCCTTTTTCGTTGCCTTTCACATCCCTTTGGGCTTCACATCCCCCCCAAACTCTGTTCTTGCACACTTAGACAGTCTCCCTGCTTCTACCTCTTGTACCCTTCCTTTTTATATTTGTTTTTAGTGAGGTGTACATCTACGGAGGCCATCTGCCACCATTGTTTAATTTCTGCATACAGCAATGGACCACCCTTGAGACTGGGTTCTCAAAAATTAATCAGCTTTTTCCAAAAAGTGAGGAAAAGATAGTTAGCGGAAACAAATCAGTCTGCTACAAGAACTCTTCCAAAGATGACAGGTAAAGTAATTCCTAAATAATCTAACTGATTTGATTTTACTGTTCCCTGTAATATAAATTTCATTTATAAGCTTTGTCCAAAGCTTTGGCATGGATGCTGAGACAAAAATTCCAGGCCAGCAATAGTTATGAGCAGTGTTGAGCCTTTCCTTTTCTGCAAAACTACACGTCCTTGACTAGTCGTTATATCACTTTACTTTCAGCATCTAGGGTTCCAGCACAAATTTTGTGCCCTGGGATTGGCCAATAGCTATCTTAGAAATCCCAGGAACTATACATAATTTTCTTGTCATGCCCCCACTTTATGCTGAATCTTAATGTGAAGGATTTTATATAAATCTTGTTTAATTCGTGTCACTTTGTTTCTCATTTTTGCTCATTACTCTTCCACAACACCTGAGATTTCTCTACAGGCCTCTCCTTCTTTATTCTTGCTGTTTTGGTAATATTTTGCTGTCACACAATTCTCATGGTGTATCTTCCCCTTTGAGGCAGGATTGACAGGGAAGGATATCAAACATACCTTTCTTTCACGTCATTTTTTCATCTTTGGATCTGATTTATTTATAGAGGAATACATAAACTCATATTTGTTGCCACATATTTGACTTTTCATACTTAAATTCTGTTGACGCATTTGCTGCAGTGATCGCCTTGTACACAGTCTGTTCCATATTCCTTGTCTCTTTCTCTGGGTGCTCATAGACTGTTTTTAAAGCACTGTCCCACGTTTCACCCTCCTCCTCTATCTTTACTCAGCTTTTGCTGTACTTTCACACTCAGGTAGGATGAAAGGAGATTTTGGAGCATCATGAAGGAGGAATCTTGTTCTGTGGTATCCTGAACTAACAAGTGATCTTCTTTTGTCAGCACAGACAACGTGTATTTAGCAGGACACATTTGCAGGACACTTGCCTGACATTCATATTTAGAGACATCATGCCATCATTCATGTTTAGGGACATGTTTACTTCCTTGATACTGTTCCTTTTCCCTTTTTTTTTTTTTTTCGCTCCAAGTTCAGGCAAAAGCTCTCTACTTAATAAGCAAATCTACCTCAACTTCAGCACAGTTTCTTTTATTCTGTCTCAGAAATGCCGCCTGCCAATGTCATTAATAACTTCTAGTTTCTGGAGTTCTTGACCTTTGTCCAGCCAGTTTATCTCTTCATCCTATTACCTTCCATCCTTCTCAATTGTATTAAAGATCAAAGGTGTCTCAGTTTGGTCATACAAATCCTGATGTATCCAAATCTTCAAGTCACTTTTCCAAGTCTTAGCCAATTTCTCTCTTTACAATGTAAAACTAAAATTACCTTGCAAATCTGGAGGAATATCTGGAGGATCTAACTTTGGCTATACACAGCCTGACATAGTCTGAAAATTTTAAGACAACAATTGAAGAAGACTGCTTTCCATTGCCTTACTGGAAGGTACTGATGAAAGCTTTACTTTTTGTTTAGGCTTCTTTATGTGTCTGTGTTACTACGTTTCTAGAAAAAGCTTTCTTGCTTAAAGATTTGACTATGGGAATGACTGCTAGAGAAAAAGCACCCTTGCCTGTTTTAGTTTATAGTTTGATATCAGATTTATTCTGAGGTATATTAGTGTGTCCTTTCCTCTGTCACCTTAAATTTCAGTTTTGTATCTGATCGTGGTACATACATCATTGACCGTACATCAATCAGTGGCTGATCAGCATGCACTGAATTGGATGGAAAAGTTCTGTTAAGATATTGTTGTGGTTTAACACGGCCAGCAACGAAGCACCATGCAGCCATTCACTCACCCTCCCCCCTGCAGTGGGCTAGAGGAGAGAATCGGGAAAAAATAAAAAAATAAAAGCTTGTGGGTTGAGATAAAGACAGTTTATTAGGACAGAGAAGGAAGAAAATAATAATGATAATAGTAATAGTAATAATAATAATAACATGCACAAAACAAGTGATGCACAATGCAATAGCTCACCACCCACTGACCAATGCCCACCCCATCCTTGAGCAGTGGTCCCCGCCCAACCCCAGCCAGCCACCCCATATAAATTGCTCAGCATGATGCAATATGGTATGGAATACCCTTTGGCCAGTCTGGGTCAGCTGTCTTGGTTCTGTCCCCTCCCAGCTCCTGCTGCACCCCCAGCCGCCTTGCTGGCAGGGTAGCGTGAGAAGCTGAAAAGCTTTGACTTAGTGTAAGCACTGCTCTGCAACAACTAAAACATCAGCATCATTCTCATCCTAAATCCCAAACAGAGCACCATACCAGCTACTAGGTGCAAAATTAACTATCCTAGATGGAACCAGGACAGATATTCAACTGATTTTCAAAGTGTGTTCCACTAACATTTTCACAGTGCCTGTATTCATCTGAACAGGTGTATGAAGAAAGATCAGAACTGATCATGTAGTTGGGTTCATTCCGACTTAAGTCAAGAAGATGTGTTAAATTGATAAACATAAATTTTGTATATTTGGAAACTGTTTGTCAAGTAGATGCATCATGCCTCGCATGCACTGAGCTCTCATTTTAGAATTAGACTAAAAAGTGGTCTTATCCCTTTGTAGAAATATGTTCTGTTTGTGTACCTTTTAGAAAACATGCTAATGACTGGTAGAGGTTGAATAACAGTTTCTCTTTTTGCTCACTGTTTTTAGCTCAGTTGTTGCAGTCTAACAAGTTTGATTTGCTAAGAAGTCATACTCTTTATTAATCCAGTAGTGAAATATTCTGCAAAGTTAAATGAGAAGTCTGTTGGACTATTACTCTCTTAATTTGTGTAGAATATTTTATTTCCATCAGGCATTCACTTGTAGGCACTAGCACTCACCTCTGCGCATAGACGTTTTCATGCTCTCTGTTATAAAATCTTTTGCAACATTTGAGAGGGGGACAATCCTGTGTTAGGAAATTTTCTCAGGGAACCTTCAGAACTGTACAGAACCAGAGTGCTGGACAGAACTGTAAATTTCCCTGGCTCCATTAAAGACATGTTAAAATATGCCAGCTGAGTACTTCATTGGTCTGCACGTCTTTTCTTAGTAAAAAGAGCACTTGTCTGGTGTCGATTTGCATTGCATCTGCTTGCAGGTTGCGTTTTCTATTAGAGACCCTGTAAGAAATTGTACCCAGCAAAGCTCTCATGAAACTACTAAATATAATATTACCAAATCCTTTCTGTGACCTTCCTCAGATAAAATTGTCTTTGGTTCAGTTTATGATCTTCCTTTTGAAATTCACATGAGAAGGGACTTAGAGGTCTATGTGTAGAAGCTGGAGTTTTCTTTTGGTTTTTTTTGTTGGTTTGTTGGTTTGTTGGTTTTGTTTTTAAGATAGATACTGTTTATTAATCCCAACAGTTTTAATGGGTCAATAAGTACAACAGAGCTGCATATACTTAGCAAAAACTGTTTCTTTGGAATATGAGCTTTGCAGTCTCTGGTCTTGATGTTTACCAAGTGATATAATGATATGGGCTTGTACATGCTCCTTTATAATGTATTAATTGATCATGTGCACACGGTACCTTGTTCTAGGACATGGTTGCCTATTTTTCAATTAAAATGAAAGAGTATCTCTGTCTTCCAGGTTCGTTTCAAGCATTTTGAGTGTGATGTCATGAGAGATGCTGTTGTCCATAACAGGTTGGGATTATCATGATCAAGTGCTCTATTTTGACCTCACCCAGTGGCTAAAAGCTTTGTATGTTAGAGAGTAAGGACTGGACTTTTAAAAGCAGTAAACAGGTAAGGCTATTTAAACCTGTTTGTTTATTGACAAATAAATTGACAAATTGACAAGCTTCCAGCTTTATTTCAAGTGCAGCTGTTTATAGAGTCTTATATCAAGTTCCTTCTAACAGGATTTCCTCTTTATTACAATCTCAGAGTAGTAGCTGTGGCTTGGAACAAAAATTTGCTACTCTGTAAGTGCAGTATGACAAAGATGAGGTTAAAATAAAATTTTAGTCATGTATCTCAAACAAAACAGAAACACAAACAACATTGGACTGAATTGTGTTAAAGCAGATTGCTCATTTTGCCTTACTTATTATTTGAGAGTATATTTGTACGGTCCTACCTAACTGCCAAAAATATCTGTATTCCATAAGCACAAGTGCAAAGAACCTGCAACTTCAATTCTAAGCAGCTATTTATTTTGTGCAGTAAGTTGTTATCTTTACTGAAAACATGTTTTTAGCAAAAGGAGACTGACTCATTTCCCTAAAAATGTGTTAACAGGAAGAATCTCTGCTATACCAAGTGGCATAGCACCAACATGAAAACAAAGGAAGAAACATAATTAATTAGGCTAGCAGCAAAATTTAATGGCTACTGTGGATGTTCTTATATTAAAAGACTTCTAACTGTGTGAAGTATGGGCCTAATTGCATGTTTATTTCAAGGTTATTTTAGCTTGGTGCTTTGTTTTATTATTTGATACTGAGAATTATATTTCATTTTCAGAGAAGATTCCTGTTTTGGACATTAAATAATCTATCTCATTCCTTAGAGTAATCTGTAGAAACCAATTTGTTTAACATAAAGCAATTTGATATGGACACTTTCAAACTACTAAAAATACATCTTTCTTGTCTGGTTTAGACTGCTGTTTCACAAAAGGTGAAAGAGAGTGAATACTTCTGTTTTATCTTTTTTTTCTGTATGTAGTTTTTTGTTTTTTTTTTTTTTAAGCAAAGCTCTTAGACACTGTACAGCAATATAGCATTTTGGCAAAGAACTGGACTGCTCAACAGACTCCTTTTGCTGGTATGTAGTCCTCATACTCATGGCTGATTAAGGGGGATCATATTCACATTTTCCTTTTGAGTTCGTAAAGAATAAGGAGAGTTTATTAATGTATTCAAAACTGTCTTGGGGTGCATCTAGGGCAGCAGAATGTACTGATGCACAAAGTCCAAGCTTAAGTCAATATGAAAACCATACCAATACGCAGTTTGTGTCAGGAAGCATTAGAGCAATGTTGAGATGGCACTGTACCACGTGAACTTGACTATACAACTTCAGACATGACCTCACTGGTAGAAGTCAGCTTTAAATAAGGGCAGAAAAGTTATCTTTACATTTTTTTTCCCAGATTTCTGTTGACCCTCATTTGTAGCAGTGTTTGTCTGCAGTATTGTAGCAGTATTGTCTGTACTGCTATCTGCCAAACCAAGCTCTTCCTCTCAAACTGCATGATGGCACTATGCACTTGTTATTCTATGAAGGCCCAGTGATTTTTTAGGGGCAGGAGGAAGAACAGGGACAACCCTAGTCACCCAATGAATAACTCAGATATTTTATGAGACTGTTCCCAGTGTGTGGAGGCTTGCATTAACTCCCCAAAAAGTAAAGACAAGGCACTGTTTCTTAGACATTTACTGGTTTGTGGGGACTTCTTGCATGCAAAAGTTGTTTTCTATAGTTAAACTTTGGTTTAATAGCAGTACTTCTGTCTGCGAGGCAATGTCTTTGTCACGAAGTTTCAATGGCTGTTTTTCAGCTCCTATTGTATGGTTATAAAAATGACAACAGCAAGCCTAGACCAGAATATCATATTCTGCTTTCAAAAAAACGGTGTATGTCTTTTAAGTTTTCTGAATAATAGAAATTTCAACAGAATACTACTGTGCATGGAAATCCAGAATATTTCACTGGGTATTAAATGAAAATGAAAAATGTTCCTAAAGGTGATAAGTTTATATCATGAAAGCTTTGCATTTCTTATTTACAACTAAGCCAAGTGTGATATGCAAACTAGCTAACTACACCCTGCTTTCTGTAAACACCTGAGGACAAATGCACATTTTAGATCTGGAGGCTTTAAGCAGCTGATAACAGCACTATGGCATTCCTTCAGTGTTATTGTTGGTGTGCAATAGACTGATAACTCCAAGTCAATCTGAGGCTGTTTACTGTAGTACACTTACAACGTGAAGTTAGAAAAGAGCATGTCTGGGAGTGCAGGGAAGAGTTGATCAAGTTTCTCTTTGACTTATTCCTCCTACCACTTCTTCCTTCTTTTGAAATTAAAATATATTTAATGACTCAATTATGTAACTTATGATTTCTACATTTTGAGACTGGTGCCTTGTTGCAAGACAGGGTCCCTAAACTATTTAAATATGTGAAAAAAGTAAACTTTATTTATGTCTAAAGTGTTCTGTAGTCTACAGTACTGGAAAAAAAGGTATATAAAAGCTTGAACCTCAAGAATCAGAAGACGAATAAAATTAAAAAAAAAATCAGTAGCAATTTAATTAGTTTTAATTCTCACAATATTAAGGTAGGCTTACGAAAGGTAGGCTCACTGTAAAATATAGGGGAATCTCTAGATTTTTTAATCCTTAGTTATATAATGCTGACGATTGTTTCCCACAGTAAAACATACTTCTATAAATTCTTTTCCTTTTCCATTTAAGGCCAGCTAATTCATTTTACTAAATTCTCATTGGATTCAGCTAGGGAATATCCAGTTAAATAGTTAAATCTGAGCAAGGGTCTTCAATAGACCACTGAGAAAAAGGAAGTGTTGCTTTCCTGTGTAATCATCGTGTGAAAGGGACTCTCACTCTACTGATTCTATTAGTATACTGGGTCTCTGGGACATAGAGGATCCTATCTTCCTTTTTTCTTTCTTCTCTTTCACTGGTCTTCCCTATTTCAGTCATTTAACAGAATGGTCTGTTTCTGGTATCTTATCACATGTACAAATGGATAATGTCATCCCTGCCAGCTGGGAATAGATGAGTATACTGGCATGGAAGAGTCTGAAAAGGGCCAGGAGGTGAAGTAACAGGAAAAGAAAATACCCTATTATCTTCTGTTAAGTCATTAAGTGAAAACAGAAAAATGGAAGTGTAAGGTAGGATTCCACAATCTGAGGAAACAAAATATTGACGATTTAAGAAGACTGTCCACATCTCCCCACTGTTGAATGTGGACCAGAAAGTCAGGAGTACCTCTGGGCATGGCCCGTGCAGACTGTCTTGTCCCACCAGTTGCCCCTGCCTGTTGTGCAGTTTGGGCCACTCCAGGTGTCATGTAGACAGATTCACTGGTGCTGCTCTGTCCCAGCCTGCCTCAGATCTGGAGAGATAGTCCTTCCCTTTCCTGTTCCGCTGGGGGACACACCAAACTGAAGGGTAGACAGATGTAAACTTCATACAGCATCATCTGTTAATGCACAAAGAGATGAATAAGGTGGTGCTTGCCTTAACCAGAACCAGTTTTACCCATAGTATAAGGCTTTGCATTACAGACTGTTATCCCCTTTGAACCGTACTGCCCTGAGATTACTTAAATACATCTTTTCACAATGGGCCATATCAGCCCAGAATGGGTCAATATCCAGTGCTTGTGACTCTTAAAACTCACCCCCATACGCATTTGTTGAAATGAAATCTCATAATCCTGTTCCTCAAATTTATGTTTCAATTAAAAGCGAAGTAGCTTCCTCCAAACTTTATTTCTCTTACGTGGCTTTTATATCTCAGGTTTTATCCTTCTATTCTTCATTTTATCACCTTATCAATCATTAAATTTCAACTCTCCAGCAAGTTCAGCAGGCCAGCAAAGGAAGCCAAATGCACATATCACCACTACGCTCACTAATAAAAATAAATGAGCTCTTAGGGAAAGTTACCAAAATTGTTTCATTACACACAACCTTACAAAAAAAAATGAGACAAAGCCATGACAGCTCTGGAGAAAGGTTTAGGGATATCCTGAGCATGTCAACACAAGAATCCTTTTGCTGATGAGAGGAGATAAATCCCATAACACTGCAATTTCTTTAGTAAAGTCATCCCTTTGGCAAAACAATATGCAGCTGAAGGAAGATATCCAAACTTGATTGGATTAACAATCAGTGGTCTGAATCTAAGTATCCTTTAAATATTTTTCAAGTGTTCTTGAACATCTGTAAACCTCTCTGAATACTCATTCACTTCACAGAAATAGATACCTGAAAATAATAAAAAACTAGATGCCCATGTAAAAAATGTGCCAGACTACTTGGGTAATTCCTTCTAGTGTTCAACCTTTTGCCATGCAATTTGTGTAAATGCATATATATTTATACAAAAGTCTCTTCCTATTTCTTTTTTTTTTTCCTCAAAATATCCTGTTTGAATCAGATTTCCATCCCACTATAGGCACCTTTAAAAAGAGTCCACTCTTTTTCAAGGACATTTGTGTACATGACAGAGGTTCAGGTGGTAATCTGATTGTCTGGGGATTTTATCAAAATCAAATGGCACTTTGAACTTTCTGTCTTTACAATTTCATGGTTTTACAGTTCAGGTTTTATGAGTTTGCTTTTCTCCTCTTACTGGCTGACCTGCAGTGACATTGTAAAGAAATGCATACTTGCGCACTTCTCAGAACACAAGAGCTTCATCCCATGATGAGACAGGAATGAACAACTAGGAGACTTTTCTTACTATGATGCACTTTGATGGTGCTTCTCTAGCTAGGGACAGATCTTTACAGATTGGAAAAGAGAATATATTTAGCAGTCAGTGTACATTGAGATAAACTTCAGCTTCATACAAAATTCCTAAACTAGATGTGCACAATACTTCATACTCTGTCAAATAAATAATATGTATTTTAAGTAGTCTCTTCAAAAACATTTGAAATGATACATTTTAGCAGCTTTAAGTGAGCTGTCCAAGTCAGTCAAATAATATTTGTCCTTTCTTCCTCCCCCAAAAAAGGCAGGAAGAAGAGGAAGGAAGAACTTCTAATATGTAGTCAAACAATAAAATATCCTTTAAAATGTTCTTTTCAAGCTCTATAGTTTGACAAGTGAAATATCACATATCTTGTAGAAAGTTCTGTATTCTGGAGATTTTGTTATTGAAAATAACTTTCTCCACCCGCAAAAAGGAGAAAGAATATTAATAAAAATTCTACTGCAATGTACATTCTCTGCTTGAAACCTACAAATTCAGAGAAAGGCGTACATGTAGTCCTCAATCTAGCCTTACTAAGAATTGCAGTTGAGAAGCTCTGTAGTTGCTACTGGCTATCCTTGCCCCATTGTTTTTCTTTTTGTTGGGAGATAGGGTGGTTAGAAGTCTAGCCAAATCGCAGTCTTAACAGTGAAATGGAACTCTTCATAGGAAATGCGTACAGCCTTCATTGAAAATGCACAAATGAAGACCATTGAGGGGAATAAAAAAACACATCATCTTGAATCCTCCTTGCAGCGAGCAACCTCGGTGAGTGTAGTGTTGAACGCACAGGCCTGATCTGAAATCTATACAAGTGATGAGCATCCACTGAGTCTTCCTGTGAATGCAAAGCATGCAAAATTAGTAAGAGAAGCTTCATGTATTAACTCTCCAAGTCTTAATGCTGCTGCTATATCTAAGGGTTTAGGCATTCTTTAAGTTAATTTATTATTAACCAGATGGCATATTGTATTGTCCTGGATCATGAGTAGCTTGGAATCATATTTGTCTTTTCTGTGTCAGCTTGCAATACACAAGAAAAGGGAGAGTTTAGGGTTTAGTTACAGGTTATAAATAAGTTACAGAATTCTGAAGAATCTTGAATAGGGAATTTGAAACTAAATTTTGGCATTTTAAGTTTTAGATAATTTGAGGGAGCATTTCT
The DNA here is from genome assembly GCF_040182565.1 of Anser cygnoides. Taxonomy (NCBI): domain Eukaryota; kingdom Metazoa; phylum Chordata; class Aves; order Anseriformes; family Anatidae; genus Anser; species Anser cygnoides. The sequence goes on along the minus strand of NC_089912.1, from coordinate 14,292,748 downwards.
TCCCACAGGGCCAATTTACTCTGATATTTTGTCGTATATGTGATGAACATTATTAGGCAACCTTCTTAATTGTGAACATTAAGATCAAATCTATCACACATTATGTAACACCTGTGTCAAAAAAAACAACATTTTATTCAACTGTTTACGTTTCAGTCCTTCAAATAAGGTTCCAGTGATGCTTTACAGATATTTCAGGATGGGATCTGACTGTGTTGGTATCCTTGACATCTATATTACTTCATGTGTAGCTGCAATGAAATTGGAAGGACTACTTAGGAGTAGATTGCCATAAGATAATGCTAGTCCTCATGTCAAATAGCCTTTCATCATGAACAGCTATATATATTTTTAGTATCAATAGAGTATGGTATGTTCCTGTCTCTAATGAGGTGTGTTCAATACACAAAAGAAAGACAAAATATTTTTTGGATGCTCTACTCTATTGCTGTGGAACTAACTTCACATTAAGGCATAATTGCATGTGTAGTTTAAATGATACATATATATATAGTTCATATATTTATATGACCATCCTTGTGCATAATTCCAGTATGCACAAAAAATGCATTCAACTGCATGCATGACAGTAAATTCTGCCCACAAACTTTGTGAAGCTACATTTAGTTAGGCATTTAAAGGAGCTATGATATGAACTTTGGACTTTCTCTGTCATCTCTTTGTGTTACAACTCTATCACGGTAATAACCACATTTGCAGTTAGAAGACAAAGTAATGATTCATCATAACTGATTCTGTGAAATTAGAACACTGATACTACTATTATTTTCCTATTGTAGTCTCCTTCTAGCAAAGCAGATGAGTGTGTTGGATTTCTCTTTGCATTTTGGGATTTTTTCTGCTTTCTTATTCTGTGAATTCTACTGCTGCTCCGTACGGTGGGGATAAATGCTTTTGGAGCTTCCTACAAGGGATACATGCTGCTCACTCAGACATCACCAAGTATCAATTTTTACTATGTTTAAAGATGTCAGACAATAGTTAAATTCAGCCTACAATGTTGTGGTGAGTTAACCTTGGCTGGCAGCCGGGTGCCCACCCACCCTCTCCCTCACTTACCCTACTTAGCAGGACAGGGGGAGAAAGTAAGATGGAAAAGCTTGTGGATTTCAATAATGACAGGGAGATAAATCACAGTCATGGGCAAAGCATGCCTTGGGATTGTCTTGGGGAAGATTAATTTATTGCCAATTGGAAATAGAGTAGTATAGTAAGAAAGAAAACTAAAAATACCTTCCTCCATATCCTGCATCTTCCCAAGCTCAACTTTACTCCTTTGTTCCCAATTCTTCTACTTCTTTATGACTCTCTGAGCAGTGCAGGTGGATTGGGAATGGGGTTAGGGTCAGTTCATAACACTTTGTCTTGTCAGTCCTTTCTCCACGTGCTCTTTCCCTGCTTCAGTGGGGGGTCCTTCCCAACTGATCCAAGATAGAATCATAGAATCATTAAGGTTGGAAAAGACCTCCAAGATCATCCAGTCCAGCTGTCCCCCTACCACCAATATCACCCACTAAACCATGTTCATAAGCACCACGTCCAACCTTTCCTTGAACACCCCCAGGGATGGTGACTCCACCACCTCCCTGGGCAACCCATTTCAATGCCTGACTGCTCTTTCTGAGAAGAAATGTCTCCTAATTTCCAACCTGAATTTCACATGATATTTCTAAATGTTTCTAAATTAATTGCAATTTTTCCTCAGGTCAGATTCGGAAGTGTGTAACCCTCTTCAATCTAACTGATCACATGACCTTTACTTTCCCAAGATATACTTTTACAGATTGTTCTGAACTTATGAAATTAGTCTGGCTTTTATAGGAAAACAGGAAGAGGCAAGAAGTGCTTTGAGAGGAATTAAGACGAGAAATGTTGAGCACTAAAATCCAGGGGGTTTTGGTCTTTCGTTGTTTTGTATAGACAGACATTTCAAGATAATATTTTCCGTGCTCTCTATTGTTTTGTGTTCATTATGTGAAATATCATAGGATCTGAAGTAAAAACAAACAAACAAAAGAAATATAAGCATAAGTCAAGTTTTCAGTTACATTTCATCTGTTTGCAAAAACATCCTTCTATTACAGTGTTCACTAGTACCAAGACGATATTAAAAAGCTTCCAAGTAACTATTAAATTCAAATCTTCTATTTAATAGCATGCAAAAAAATCCAAAAATTAAATCATTCAATTAACTCTGACTTACCTAATACAAATACACCATAATACTGCCCTAAAATATATATATATATATTTATTTTATTCCGCTTTGAAAAGTGCATCAATCTGCTATGATATTGTAATTCTAATAGCTGCAGTTCTACAAGAACCACTCCCACATGGCTCCGTACCACGGGGTCCATCCATCCCCCAGGAGCAAACTGCTCCAGCACGGGTCCCCCACGGGCGGCAGCTCCCCCCAGACCCCCTGCTCCTGCGTGGGCTCCTCTCCACGGGCTGCAGCTCCGGCCCGGGGCCTGCTCCTGCGGGGGCTCTCCATGGGCCGCAGCCTCCTCCAGGCCACATCCACCTGCTCCACCGGGGGCTCCTCCACGGGCTGCAGCGTGGAGATCTGCTCATGTGGGACCCATGGGCTGCAGGGGGACAGCCTGCTCCACCAGGGGCCTCTCCACAGGCCGCAGGGGAACTGCTGCTGTGTGCCTGGAGCACCTCCTGCCCTCCCGCTGCACTGCCCCTGGGGGCTGCAGGGCTGTTTCTTGCCTTTTTTTTTTTTTTTTTTGACTCCTCTTCCTCACAGCTGCTGCACAGCGTTTTTTAGCCTTTCTTACATGTGTTTTCATAAGACATCACAAGCTTGCTGAGGGTCTTAGCTTTGGCCAGCAGCAGGTCCCTGTGTCTAACATGAGACCATCTCCTGGTCCCTTCTTGCAGAGGCCATCCCTGCAACCCCCTGCTGGTACCATAACCTTGCCATGTAAACATAATACAAGTGTTTACTGCGTTGTAAAGTAAGAGAGACACACAGTTATCCTTAAATGTTAAGATCTTTATAAAGAAAGAAGAAAACAGTACAGGTGACAACATTTTTAAAGGATTATGAATAGTGGAGTGTAAGGAATTTCATTTCTGGAGGGTAGGTAGGCTACAAGGACCTTGATTTACATGTAGATTACACTGCTAGAACTATTCAAGTTTAAGTAAAAAACATGATTAAAATTGTTGCCAATTTAACAATACTTTCAAAGTCAGAGGTGAGCAATTGCACTGATGCATTTGCATGCATTTAATATGCCTACAAACAGCCATTGTGCATACACAAATCAGGTATTTATTCATGCATGTGACCTAGTAGAAAACTGGCTGGCTATTTGCTTATGCAAATACCTTGTTTTTACATCACTCAACTGGGAATTTGCACAAAAATTGTCCATGTGTAAATTTTTAAGCTAATTGTGTACACCTAACTAAGTTTATGACTGAAAAATCAGAAGAGAAGCTATTTTCCTCATGGTGCCTCAGATTAGGCTGTGTGAACATCAGTAATGCTGTTTCATAGGAATTTGCCTGAAAATTATTTAATGGTGTTTCTTGTGAGTTCTCATCTGTTAAGTTTTATTTAGGCTAACTTTGCAGATTCATATGTTGTTCATTCAAAACAGAATATCATATGCAAGCCTTCATCAGTCTTAAACACTGTTAGAATTTGGTGAAATAGAAAGGGAATCATTCAAATGTTTATAGGTCATGAATGTTTTGCATAGCCCAATCTCTGAAAATAGTGTTCTGTGAAATCCCAAAACTAGTAGTTGGAAGATATATTTTTGATGTCGGAACTGGAGAGGTTCAGTAAATTTACTACCAATATTCATCTAAATCAGTAAGCCAAGCCATAACATATGACCTGTTGTTACTGTACATATAATTTTTTGTCACAATAACAAATATGCTGTATATACCCATGTTTTGTTGGTTAGGTTGTTTATGCCTTACCTTGTGAACATTCTGCATGTATTGTGATTGGCTGGGTCAAGATTTTCAATCCTGCCAAAGTCTATGGAGAAGAAGCCTAGTCTATCATGACTTAACAAATCTTATCAGAATGTTTTTGTTTGTTTGTTGTTTTGTTTGTTTGTTGTTTGTTTCTTCATTTCAGTTTACCAGGTGTGTATGGCACACAAAAACAGATTGTATGGAGTCATTTCTTTCAATTAGAAGGACTATTTAATCAAATAAAAAGCTTTGCCCTAAGACCACGAGAAGGATGACAAGGCTAGCAGAGAATTAGTGCTTGTGCTGCGATCTCTAGTGGGTAGCCTACTGATGCAGTCTTTTGAATTATGATTTTCTCGAATTCATGAGATCAATTCATAACTTGTTCCAATCAACGGGAAACATTCTGTAATAGATTTGTATCTCAGAAATACATTTGTTTTTTTGAGACATGTTCTGTAATTAATCAGCAGCCAGTTGTATAAATTACTCTGACTTGCAAAGAACTAATCACAGTATAAGTATTTTGCAGTACTTATTCATATGGAGCTTACACAATTGTTCAGCATCTTCAAAGCCATGCGAGAAATGGCCACATTAATTCTTTCGACAGTGTTTTGATTTAATGTTCATTTATATGCAACCTTTGCAGATCATAATTCACAAAAAGATACTAACTGCCACAATCTTAGCATTGGAGCGATTCCCCAGTAGAAGCGAACTGGCTTTAGTGGGGATGGAGTTAAGTGTTCTTCACAGCAGCTTGTATGGTACTGTTTTGTTTTTCTGACCAAACCAGTGTTGATAACACACTGATGTTTTGGCTGTTGCAGAGCAGTGCTTACACAGAGCCAAGGCCTTTTCAGCTCCTCGTGCTGCCCCACCAGCAAGGAGGCTGGGGGTGCACCAGAAGCTGGGAGGGGACACAGCCGGGACAGCTGGCCCAAATGGCCCAAAGGGATGTCCCATACCATGTGGTGTCATGCTCAGCGACAAAAGCTAGAGGAGGGAAGGAGGAAGGGGGGACATTTGGAATTAAAGTATTTGTCTTCCCAAGTAACCATTACATATGATTTTCACACGTAAAATTGAAAGCCACACAGTGACTTTTCTGGAAATGGCTAAACATCTGCCTGCTGATGGAAAGTAGTGAAGGAATTCTTTATTTTGCTTTGCTTGCATGCAGTCTTTGCTCTACCTGTTAAATTGCCTATATTTCAACCCACAACTTTTCTCACTTTTACCTTGCTGATTTTCTTCCCCTTCTCTCTGTGGGGGGAGTGAGCAAGGGAAGTTGCCTGCTGAGGTTAAACCACAGCAAGAGTCACGGAATCACACAGAATCACAGAATGGCTGAGGTCGGAAGGGACCTCTGGAAGTGTCATGGTTTAACCTAGCAGGCAGCTCAGCACCATATGGCCATTCGCTCTCTCACCCCCACACAGTGGGATGGGGGAGAAAAATGGGGGGGGAGGGGGGACGGGGAAGGGGGGAGAAGTACAAACGGTGGATTGAGGGAAAGACAGTTTAATAAGACAGAAAACAAATGAATAATAGTAATAATAGTAAATAATAATAAGGATAAAACAATATACAAAACAAGTGATGCACAACGCAATTACTCACCACCCGCTGATCGATGCCCAGCCCAGCTCTGAGCAGCAGCCAACACCACCACAAGCACCCACCCCATTTTTATTGTTCCACATGGTGCCACATGGTATGGGACATCCATTTGGGTGATCCATTTGGGTCAGCTGTCCTGGCTGTGTCCCCTCCCAGGTCCTTGTGCACCCCCAGCCTCCTCGCTGGCAGAGCAGTGTGAGAAGCTGAGTGTAAACACTTGGCTTATTGCAGGCACTGCTCTGCAACAACTAAAACATCAGTGTGTTATCAGAATTAATCTCATCCTAAATCCAAAATGCAGCACCGTGCCAGCTATTAGGAAGAAAATTAGCTCCATTCCAGCTGAAAACAGGACAGGAAGTCACCTGGCCCAGCTGCCTGCTCAAGCAGGGACACCCAGATCAGGTTGCCCAGGATCACTTCCAGCTGGCTTTTGAAGATCTCCAAAGAGGGAGACTGCACAGCCTCCATGGGCAACCTGTACCAGTGCTCAGTCACCCACACAGTAACAGAATCACAGAACGGCTGAGAAAGATGATACTGGAAGAAGTAAAATGATATTTCTAACCTGTAACGTCATATATCTTACTAATCAGTGGGAATATCATGTTGTGAGTCATACACCGATACTTTTTTTCCTTTTAACCTATATAAATATTTTTGTCAGACATATTTCTTTTTGTGCCCTTCTTTAATGAAGATTTGATTGAAGAAATTGATTTCTCTAAGTCATAATAATTTTTTCCTCCATGAAATGTCACATTATTTCCATCCATTTTGTAGAAATAACAGAAAAAAAAATGAAAATAGATTTACTAAATTTGTTTTACACATGGATTTTTTATACAGCACCCTTGTTTTTGAATAACCCTCAGAGCTTGCCAATTTAGAAGATTCACATAATCTAGGGGTAAATGAAATCTTAACAGGAAAATGAAAGGATCTTTTTTCCTTGCAATTCATATGATTTTATGCATAATGCCAGATGACCTACATTTTGAAAGAGTAAGATAACTTGTTTTAAACTGTACATAATAATACACTTAGAAGCTTTCAGGTATCTTAGTAATATAGTGTAATGAAGTCAATTCCTCAAATGAAAACAAGTTGTAGAAATACCCACTCTAAGAGGACATAATGAGGGAAAAGAGGACTTCCTTAGTTAAAAAAATTCAAAAGAAGGCGGCACAGCCTGGATTCCAAGTCCACTGGAATCGTACAGATTTCTTTACTAGTTAGTTGTTTGGTCCTAAGCACATAAGAATATATTTTTTGCATATAAAGATATGTGCAATATTGTCTAAAAGTACTCATATTTTCTCTCATCAGGCCCGAGATGTTTCTAATTCTATGCTATCTTTTAACCAGGCTCTTAGATATCATGTGTAGGTCTTGGTGATTTTTGGCCTTGTGATATTATTAGAATGACACTTTAAAATGGTAACTTAAATGCTTGTTCATTGCTTTTTGATGTGTGTGTGTTGCACTAGTACTGTTAATCTGTTTGAATCTGTGAACTAAGCAGCTGGATTTCCAATTTCCAATATCTCTCTTTTATCATCAGTGATTAATGATCACAGATATCAAAGGTCTGTTCAGTTAGCACATAAATTGTAAGAAGAATCACAGAAGAGGGATCCTGGCCTTGATACTCTTAAAATACTATGAGCTGTGGAAGCAGGAAGCACAGCAAAAATAAATAATTAAATAAAAATAAAGGAAGAACTTTACATAAAGCACAAATGTGATTTAAGCTAACTTACTATACTTTGTAACTGGAATGGACTAAGAAGATCCACATGCTCATTATTACAGCTCAGCTGATGAGTGCTAGCAGTTTAAGTTGAATTAAACAAAAAGCCTTGTAATTGCAAGATTGTACCCCAGAGGAAAAAAAAAAAAAAAAAAAGTTCCAACTCATAAGTAATTCAGCAAAGAATGGCTTGTGAAGAACAGTTCAGAAAGGATAGAAACAATTCCATTTCTACAGTGGGACCACTGATAAAGGAATACATTGTTTTTTAACTCCAAAAATATAAGGCCAGAGAAAGACACTTATCATCTTAAGAAAAGGCAGTTAGATTAAGTAGGTTCCAGCTTGATGCTGCTCATCTGAGAATTAAGATGTTTTCCTCTAGGTTTCTTTCATCTTCCTAGTAAAGAGGCAATGGCAGTTTGTTTACCTCAGGTTATTTCGAGATTTGTGCTTGAAATACTTCAGTGTAGTCCATTTGAAAACAGTTGTGAATTTTTGCTGCCATATACCTTTTCTTAGAAGTTGAAGCTGTACTGCAGTGTCTAAGATAAGCAGTAGCATAGCCCATGCACTATAATAGGAGGCCAAAAAAAAAAGGGTTATGATGGGGAGCTGAATCCTTGGGTTTTTATTTAAGTCCAGCACAGAGTCATGCTGCCCCACAAATATTAATTCCCTTCTTTCTCGATCACCGCTACCTCAGAAGATGTGTGTTTTAATCACATAACATGTAGGATCACTCTAACTACTCCCCTTCCCCGTTCCCTTCCCTTCCCTGTTCCCTTCCCTTCCCTTCCCCGTTCCCTTCCCTTCCCTGTTCCCTTCCCTTCCCTTCCCTTCCCTGTTCCCTTCCCTTCCCTTCCCTTCCCTTCCCTTCCCTTCCCTTCCCTTCCCTTCCCTTTTCTTTTAATATCATGACACTTTCAAATGCTTATTAAACTATGTGTTTACCACTATGCATATTTTACATAACCAGTGCAAACTGACCTTTCTGCTGTGAAATAAACAATGGAGAACAGAAGTTTTGTGCACCTTTTTTTTTTTTCTCCATATGTGAAGCCTTTTATTTGATTTGAGAGCTGCTTAAGTAACATCAGATCTGGGTGTGCTGGGGCTAGTATTTAGACAGTCACAGGTACCGTAAGTGATGGTCAGGAATTTAATTTGTTCTTAATTCCAGATTTAATCTCAAAACCTTCCTGATTTCCATTGTGATGCAAGAACAGTACCAAACTGCATGGATGCTTATGCACAGTTTCGTTTCTGTAGTACCACAAGTTCCTTTTCTTATTACCACTGTAGGAAATCAGCAAATTGTACAGATAAGTGTCTCTGTGATGCAGAACTGCCCTCTTTTATTCAACTTTAAATCTCTTTTAGAGCCGTGACCCCACGCTCTGCTTCAGCGCCTTGCTCTGCCATGCAGTACCTGTGTGACCTTAGGCTCACCAAACCTCATGCCCCGTCTGTCAAAAACTGGCAATAATGCTTCTTGCTGTCCACATCTGTCCCATTTGTTTTGATAGCAAGTGATTTGGAGAGGGGGCTGTCTGGTACTGTGTCTGCACAGCACTTAGCACAATAGGACCTCGCTGCTTGAAATCTTGCATGTGTCTGAAATGCAAGCAATAGAGTAATATGTAATATGTTTTACCCGAACTCTCCTAGAGGACTCGCCTTTTTAATGTCGTTTTAAGTGGTGGCAGTGAAGGCGCTGTGTTTTGTAGGAGAGACAAACTTTCTATATGCAGAGCGAGGGAAAAGAGAAGCGTTTTTCTCTGTCCAGCATGAGCCTCACCTCTGACTGGGAGGATTGACTTTTGTGGGTTGAAGGGCAGTTTATTTTCAAGGCTCATTCAGCCTTGGCCTCTCAGCCATGGCTGCAATCAAGGATGTCAATCAGCATTAGCTGTAATTGTTTTATGATAGAGAACTGGAATGAGGCCACAAATTCATTTCCTATAGGCCACAAAGCAGCCGTCTAATTGTCACAATTTTCAGTCATTGCTGACCTCAGGCAATTTCATGCAGTTATCTAGAGGTAAAAAGCTCCATATGTCATTACCTGGCAATAAAGCCATCTATGCCTTCAAATTCTCATTTCTAAAAAGATCTTTGGCCTTCCTGTGCTTCCTCATGTGCTTAAGGCAGCTGTTTAATACAACAACAGAGAAGTATGACCAGGGAGGCCCAGATGCAGTCAGCCCAGCTGCCACCTGCCCCTTTGCAGAGCTTTTTCTGCTGTGTGGCCTGAGGACACAGAGTGGCTTTAGGCCACCTGCATCGCACACAAAGAGGGAGGTAATATTTATGAAAGCCTTTCAGCAGGTAGCTGCAGGTTTTTTAATGCTGTTTTGGAGACTGATATTCAGAAGTGTAGAGAACATTAGCAGGCATCTTTCTGTTAACTTGACGTTAGCCTGAGTGTAACTTGACAGTAGCTTGATGCTGTATTTAGGAGCATTGACTCTGCTGGGAGTGAGGGGAAGGCCACTGATTTTCTATGGCTTTTGTTTTTTTCACAGTGAAATGTTCGTAAAATGGTTGGTTTTGCAGACAGGTTTCTGTTACGCTTTAAAAGATGTTTGAAAAATCACGGAAAAATTCACCCTTAGAGACACTTCTGAATACAACCCATGATACTGCTGTCATCTTTCCAGTTCCTCTGTTGTATTTATACGATGCAACTATCAAGGTTTTCTAAACGTAATTTCATTGTTTTCAAAAGCAAGATTCTGGTATCTCTGGTTACACTTGCCAGTATTTTATTGCAAAATGAAACCTAATAAAATTAAAAAGAATGTCTTGAGAAGGAAAATACTTTAGTGTATAGTAAAACTAAGCAGGATTTGAGCTTCAAATTCTTTTGGAAAAAAAAAGGATCGCATTGTATTTTCATTTTTGTGTAACAGAAAAAAAAATCAAACTTTAAAAAGCCTCAGAGCATTTGAGGCTGATTTTATGTGTATATATATATTGCAACTTATCATTATTTTAGGTAGATATGTTGTCTCTCTTAAGGGTAATAGAAATAACAATAGAACAGCATGCAAGAGAGTGGAACATAATAATTTCATCAGTTTTTTTTAATTAAAATAAACATAATATCAAACATAACACTGTATTGTTCTTCTACCAATATTTATTTGCTTTACATAATGTACCAAACAGGTAACAGTAAAAATAATTAACATCAATGTCAGAACAAAACAATCCCCCCCCTCCCAAGAAAACAATTTTAAGTCAAAGTCTGGTTTGTAGCACCTAAAATTACTGAAATGTTCTTTGAAAGAATTAGTCTACATTTGTCTCAGCAAATGTCTGAATAGGAGGGAACAGTCAGGGATGCACAAATCCACTGATTATAGATGCTAGGAAAACACAACTGCAGAAAGTATCCTTTATTTTTTGTTCTGTTTACAGACACTTCCAGAAAGAGAATAGTGACCTTAGATACACCACTGGGCTGACCTACCAAGGTATTTTCAGAATCTTTTGAAGACTTCTTACCACTAGCTTCTAAAATTAAAGTGCAGATTTACTGGATCTATTTTAATGCATTTTATTAGGTCAAAAATATTTTCCTTCAATATATTACCTTGCCTTTTTCTTTTCTGCTCCAGAGAGATGCTGTCTCATTTTATTTCTTATTGTCTTGAATTTCATATTTTCTATGCCTTTAGGCATGATTTACTCCTAAAAAAATGCAGCAGGGTAAAAACGAGAAACTAACCTATGTTAGGTCTTATAAGAATATAAATAGGCATAAGCTTCTTGTCTAATAGCTCTGCTCACTGAAACTGAACTTTCATAGCCAAGCAGATACGCCATAATACAGCATTTAGAATATTAAAAACAGTTACGGTTTGAAAACTAAGTTAAATATCTATTTTAACAATTTTATTGCCTCATCCCAGAATGGATTTTTGATATCTTTTGATGGAATAATAGCAATTCAACTAATTTCTGCTTAATCTTATATAGTGCTGAATGATTTCTGGTTGGCAGTAATGGATCAGGAGTGACAAATAAGATTAAACAGTATTTTTGGTGACTCAGGTCATTCTTTATCTATTGTTTTTCTTTCTTTTACTTCCTCTCTACTTTGGTCTCTGTCAAGTGCATGGAAATTCAAGGCTGGATGTTTTTTTGTTTTTGTTTTGTTTTGTTTTGTTTTGAACTAAAATTTTTAAGAAGTATAATAAGCTTTAAGTGTCACTGTATTTTGAGTGGCTGAAGAATAAGAAGAGGAAAGAGTGAATTCCAATTTTTTGTCCTCTTTAAGAGAATAAAAAGGATTTCAGAAGTCTCTGATACAACAGCACACCATAAACACAGATTGGAACATAAATTGTTCATTTTCATCTCTCAAGCTTTATTTCTTGACAGTTATTCTTGCTTGTGACTTAAGCAGTACTTTTGTGAACAAATCTGTGGACTGGAACTAAACTCTGGCTTAGGAAACTCATGCTGGTTTTGATTAAGTATCCGCTGAAGAATATTTTCATTAAGAATCTTAAAATGTGAAAGACTAGGAGAAGTGATAGGTATGTCTACAAGGGCTATCTTTACTATGTCTATAGGAGCTATCTTTGCTGTGTCACTTTTTGTCTCAGGAAGGCACGTGTAGTCATGCAATAAAGGCAGCGTACTTTGCATTGCTGGCCTCAGTCATGCTCACATTTTCCATCATCTCTTTTCTGTCCTGTTAGTCTCCCTGTTGCATCATTTATTATTAAAGAGGTTTTGGGGCTGCAAGTGCCCAAATCTTAAAGCCTGAGAATCTTAACTAACATCTCTTATTTCCACTCATAAAGCCAAGTCCTGCCACTCTTAGGTTGAAAGTCTCTTTCCATGACCTCATCGTTTATTTACCTCAGCTCAGTAGTCAAACAATACTTGTACGCAAAAAAATGTCTGAACCAGACGCCACGTTTCACACTAGGAAGGCCATCAGTTTCCTTGTCCAGTCTGAAAGGAAAGGTGTATGTTGTTTCCTTTAGTTTTGTTTTACCTCTACAACCATTAAAAATAAACAAACAAAAAACTCTTCTCCTCATAGTGTGGTGATGAGTAGACTTCCAGTCTGACAGCATGGACTAAGGTTTGGAAAAAGAGATCCTTCCACTGCTCATTTAAGATAATGGCCCTGATAGTTCATATTCTGCTATTTATGCAGTCCTTTATATCCAGATAAAAGCAGGTATAAAATGCAATCAGTTCAGTCTTGTTCTCTTACATCCGCTTTGTACAGACATAAATCATGCATGAGTTGCTTAGTAGGGAAGAATCAGGTCTGAAATATCTATGTTTTATGAACTTCAGTAGGTTTCTGTGACTCAAAGCTAAGCTGGCAGAAAAAAAAGAAAAATGTTTTTCTGAACACCGGGGAAAAAACATGGTACTTAAGGAAATCCAAACACACAATTTTTGCAATCTGTTGTGTAATGTATCTCATGAGCTTTGTCAAAAGTGATCTGAAACTTTGCCTTCTCATGCTCTCAGTACAGCATTAATACTTTCTGTCCTGGGACAACATTAGCCACCACCTCCCTTGGCTCCACTCCCCATCACCAAACAGAGTTAAGAGCATATGAATTTGCTGCAAAAATCCTTTGCCTTCTTCTCTTTAAAATACGTGACACAGTAAAAGTTATAGTCATTCATTTCCTGGAGGTATGTATGACCACAGTCTGTCCTGCTTCTCACGCACGCAAAAGTTAATTTTGAAGAGCGGGCAAGGAACCAAGGGAAAGGAAAGGGGAGGGCAGAGTCTCAGCCTTCCTTTGGTGTCTCTTTCATGGAAGTTGCTGAGCTTCATAGCTCATAAAATATTCATCACATTGTTTGAAGAATAAAACAACATGTATGTGCCTGCTCCCAGCCTTTAGGAAAGAGAGAAATTCCTCCTGGATATGATTTATATTCATTGTGTAAGCTTTCTTGTGGTTGGTAAGTCAGTGAGAATAAAGATGGGGTGGAAAAATGGTTTGAAAAAGATGTTCTGTGTTGTAGCTCACAGCTTTCATCGTGCTGCAGAAATATGATTTATTTTCATACTTCACTAACAAGGCTCTCTGTTGAGATGGATGTTAATCTCCACAGACTGTTCTTCCCCTGGAAAAAGAAATATATTCCTAGAAGATATTTTTTAATGAGCTATAAGAAGCAGCATATTCTTTTCTCTGCCTTATATTAAAATGAAGGCAGCCAGCTTCTTAAGACTCTTACTGTACACGTTAAAGTGAAGAAAAAAAAAAAAAAAACAATCAAAAATAAGGAGTACTTGCAGAAATATTCTTATAGGTTATTGCCTTTTAATTCCAAAATTTTCCTTCTGGCTCCATTTCCACTCCTTCCATTTCCAGTGCTTTATTTTTGTTTGCTCTTTGAGCTGCGAATGGGGAAGGAAGAAAAAGAAGGTCTCAGAAAGGCCTGGTGACAGAAGCAGTGGCACCTTCCCACCACTTCCTTGCCTGTTGCTCAGTCCTCATCACACGCACACATGTACAAATGGAGCTCTAGTCTCGCTTCATACTTCCCTTAGTAATAGGATCTTGTTCCTTTATTTTTCCATGCTGGCCATTTCTTTTCTGAATTTCTTGAAACTCTCCTGAATTTTCCTGAAACTCTTGAATTTTTAAAACCAGTCACTTTCATGGATGAGGGCTACAATTTTGTAAACTTTGGTTGTGTTGATTATCTGTCATACTATGTGCCTGGTCAGCTTTCTTTATTAAAAGCTCACTGAAGTTAGTGAAAAAAATCAAGGTGGCAGCATAATATTCATCAAACCCTTAATCTTTTTGAAACAACTCCTCTTGTTTTCCTTCCTCCTGGAATAATATACCTAAATTTTCTTGCGCCATTCAGTTAATGTCATCCTTCAAACTTCCCCCCAAAAATCTGTTTTACTCCTGAGACTAACCCTTTGTTTGTTCAAACCTAGATCTTCTGTCCTAGCTAAAACATATTTTCAAATGACAGAAGTTATATGGGTCTTCTAAAGGTCACCGCTACATCACAGACCTATATTTGGTACCATAAAAGTATATGGTTCATGTGCCACTATCACTCCCTCTAATGAAACATGACATAAGTTGACATACAGCATAGTTAGTACAAGCGACAAGGTTTGGGAACATGTTTTCTGGTGGTATCTGGTTGTTCTAGCAGTTCCTCATGGTCACCACGGCTACCTCAGTACCATTCAGTGAGAATTTCAAGGTGGCAAGATGATCCCAATGTATGTGAGTAGAGGAAGTATAAAATTATTCTGTGATCATTTTCTGTGTCAGACAGCTGCAGTTCTACTTTTATTCTTCCACTGTAATTTGAATTACAGAGAAGCTTGCTTTGGGAAAACTAATTCAGTGCAGGTGTAAATACTTGGTAATAACAGAAGGTAATAATTCTAACTCTGAAAATGTGGTGTTGGGGAGAAGGGAGAAGCCATATTGCTTGAATGATATGAAAGAATCAAAATCTATACAGTTTGGGGCCTGTGAAAATAACTCAAGATAAAAATAATTGCCTACTTCAAAAGTGTTTCTGCTGTGTTTTACTTCTTACACCTTTTTCATGTAATATACTGAGATTTGTACTACCTTGATACCTTGGCCATGGTCCGGGATTCTCTCATACTAGGTGGTATACAAGCAAAGAATAAGCATGCTCTTCCCCATGGTGTTTACAATGTGCATTCAAGATGAGACAACAGTTGGAAAGAGGGAGGGATACAAGACAGCGAGGCAGTACTGATCAATACATGAGGCAGTGACCTCTGCAGTACCTAATTGATGCTAGGGCTTTGTGAAGCAGTACAGCAAAGGAGAATTTAAGAAGGCTTTGAAAGTGTTTTCAGGCAGTTCTAAAGCTTTGAGAGAAAGCTTAGAAAGAGATGTAAATCTATTACAGAGGGTAAAATCCATAAGTGAGGAGAAGATAATTATATTGCATTAAAAAACTCTCTGCAGTGCTAGGGTAATGCAACAAGCATTCTGAACTTAGATGTTCTCCAGCTAGGACCAATGATAGAGGACCTGGGCGTAATACATTTTTAAGGCTTGAGAATTTTACAGAACATCAAAGGTTACAAAGGAGGTTCATTTCAGCTGGGACTTTCTGTAGAAATCTCAGTCACCTGCAGAATACCTGAAAAGCTCTGCAAGCTCTTCTGCCTAAAGACAGGCTGATATTACACTCTTGGTTCTGGAATTTCTCTGAAGTATGCCCATGAGTCAGTTTTCTTGTGCATAACCATAAAATGGGAGAAATAGAATTCCATTGTCAACCAGACGGGCAGATCTCTAGTTCCAGAATAAGGGTTTTAGTGACAGTAAGTGATAAAAATACCTTGACCAGTTATATAAAATAAAAAATGTAGCTGAAAGAATTTGGACATGCTTTTTGGTTAAGATAAGAAAGAATGAACTTTTCAATTCAAAGTGGCTAAAAATACCACCATCACTCTATATGGTATCTACTTTAACAAAGTCGAAAACCGTATGTTAATTTTAAGCAGATAAAAAAAAATAGATGGTATGCCTTTTACTCTCAGCAAAGCACTAAATTTTTATGGAAAATGTGCATGCTAATTTTTTCTTATTGCTTATCTGGTTTACAGCTGTGCCTGAGTGACAGCTTTTGGGAAGCTTAATTTTATAGAACAACAAAAAAAAAAATCACCACAGATGGTAAGTTTCATGAGTCCTTTCTATGCAAGCTATAGGACAGACACCACAGGAAAAAGAAGCTCTAACCTTTACAGTGTTGAAGGGTAACTTTAAAAAGCCATCAAGCTCAACAAAATAAGAAACCTTTGTTATTTAAAGTCATAATTAATATACTTCTCCGTTAATATTTACTCCATACTGAGATTTAGTAATCAGTTTATTCAATATTGGTGTCACTTTTTCACCTGGAAACATATAAAAATGTGGACTGTCTTCTAACTTCAACAGTAAATTCTAGAGTTGCTGACAGTACTACTCTTATCACAGAAAAATTGAAACTATTTTTCAGTTGATGCTTTAAAACAATTAAGTTACACTTCAAAGAGTGGTTTCTGTTTGTTTTGTCTATTTTTTTAACTTTTTTTTTTTTTTTTGCTATGGGATAAGGTCAAATTTTTTCTACCATACCTATTAAACTCCTTAGAAGTAATTAAAAATATTGTAAAGAGAAGAGTAAGAAAAACATTCTTCTAACAAAGACAGATATTTATTCTGCCTGTTTGAAGTTCAATTTAAATGTGCTTTCTTTGAATAAAAACTAAAAAGCCTATTTAATGTTAATGATTAGGGAAGAGTTTTTATTTCTGACTGAAAGAATTATAGCTCATCTTTTCTTTAATAGGAACAGTAAGTAAAAATAATTATTCATCCATGCTTGCCATCTCATTAGGCATTTGATGTAAAAATCTCTCCAATAAAAACTTTAAGTAGTTTTTTTTTTTTTTTCTTTTTGCAAGGTTAGACTGAATAAGGTTTATTATTTCCATTAGGACTTAGAATTTGATTATTCAATCAACCTACTTCAATCCAGGAAGTCTCTTATGGTCCATTAATTTAGTTCTGCTTATTGGTTTGTGCCATGATTGTTTAAAGGGAAAAAAAAAAATGTTCTAATTAAAAGAAGAAAAAGATGGTTAGTTCCTTCCAGCTTCCCTTTCTTCTCAGTGTTGGGTCAGTCTTGCAGCTAACCTCACAAGCAGGGGAGGCGGAGAGTCGTAAAGAACAGAAACAAGCCAGAGGAGCCTGTGCAGACTGGTAGTCATCCTTGAGGAAATGTCAGTTTCCTTCCTGATCAAAGGTGAATTATTCTTTTGTTTGTTTCTTCACATTTACACAGACCTTTTTAATAATCTCTGAGGTCTTAAAGAACTACCTTGGAAACTGACTTGTTTCTCTTCCCCTTGTCTAAAGAAGAGCCTATGAAAGGGCTGTAATAATAGTAGGGGTGTTCTTTACCTGCCAATTTGCAAATTCTTTATAATCAGTTAACATGGGCCTAAAATCTTTATAAGGGAGGACATGTAATCTTTACTTAACATAGCTGCGACACAGGGCTTAGGCAGTTCCCTGCATGCTGACTTGTTTTTTTTAAAGGTTCTCGAAATGTCTAATTTTTGAAAAATTGATGAGTCCAGTGTCTAAGTAATCTTGCAGAACTGTTCCACTGAGGCTATGAAATGCAGAATCATGGATTATACAGCCTTACCTCAGTAGGCTATTGTTGTATATTAATAGCAACACTTGAAATATCCATTTATAGGTACCATTTATTAGGTAGCGTTTATGCTTGCTGAATGCTGAAGGTTTATTTCAAGGGAAATTGGCTGCATAGTGCTCACTGTAACAGAAATTTTGGGATTCCCTCCCTGCAGTGAAAACAGGAGATATGAGACCTGCTTTTGTGTTTTGAGGTAAAGCAAAGCCTTTCTACCATTTGAAGTAAACATGATGAAGCTGCTTGTAACTTCTGTTGATTCTCTGAAGTGTAGAATGGAGATGGGGTGAGGAAGTGGCATAAATGAACTCTTGTGGTCACCCTCCACTTGCCTGTTATACATGTCCAGGGTCCCTTTAATGCAATTTAACTCTGTTGCACTAAAGACAAGAGCTGAATAAATTCAGTGGTCTAAAATCAAAGTGCTGAAGACTATATAAGCTCTCATGTGACCCATAAGCACCATAAGAAAAAGTTGCTGAGTTTAGAAAGAGTTCAGCTATAATATTCTGCTATGTAGGATTGCTGCATAACCTAAGGAGTTAAACAAAGCCTAAGTGGTAATGATTAACACTTTAAACAGTCAAAGTAATTAGCTAAATTAGCACTTTTTTCCTGATTCTGTGATTACAAACATAAATACTTAGACTCACAGATTTTAGCTTATTCAGTGACCTGCTTGGTTCTGGAGGAAGCTGAATGGAATATAAAATGGTAATTCTGGAAGGGGGACTAAATGGAGATTCTTGGTTGAGGGGAACCCAATTTTGCAAGTTTCTTATAGTGTCTAGCTTGTTTTTTGTTGTTACTATTACTTTTGTTTTGTTTTTGTTTTATGTACTACACCAGTCTTGTCCCTGCTTAATTTTGACTCTTTTGGAAGATAAGCCAAAACATGAAAGGAAAGCTGTTGTTTTGAAAATTAGTATTTGTTTTAGTGCCTTTATAAAGCAGGACCACAGTCTCCTCTTTTTTATAAAGTCTGCATCAGTCAGTCGTTCTATATTCTGAATCAGAGTTGGCTTTCTCGATTTAGTTAGTTCCACATCCTTCTAGAGCACTTGCTCGCTTGATGGCATCACTGAAGCTAAAACAGAGACTGTCATGATTTTTAGTCCAAGCCTTGATGTTCAGGGTATAGAGGTTTCAAACATTGTTGACCCAAATCAAATTTCTACTTCTAATGTGGCGTTGAACAGGTGTCAAATTTCATCACTAGCCTTTGAAGCTGATCTTGTATAAAAATGAATCTTCAAAGCTTTCTGAAGCTCTGTAAAGAAATGTCATGTTGTTCTGATGAACAGTTAAGAACAATCTTGGTTGAAGAAAGTTACTTTGATTATTGTTTTTTGGTTTGTTTTTTGTTTGTTTGTTTGTTTGTTTGTTTTATCCTTCCCTGCTTCTTTTTTTATTGGTATACCACTAAGTTAAAGAACTAAACTGTAACACGTGGATTTTATCTATGATCTAGTGAAATATTGATTCTTTGGCAAATATCTTCATTTCCATGCAAGTATATATACATGCTAAATTTGTAGTTGTCATCAAATATGAGAAAATGGTATGAATAGAATGAAACATGTCACAGACCCTCTATCACCACAGCATTTTTTATCTTTGTGCTGTTTTTGACAACCTGAGTTTTGTTGAGAGTTCACAGAATCACAGAATCACAGAATCGTCTAGTTTGGAAGAGACCTCCAAGATCATCTAGTCCAACCTCTGTCCTAACACTAACAAGACCTCCACTAAACCATATCACTAAGGGCTACATCTAAACGTCTTTTAAAGACCTCCAGGGATGGTGACTCAACCACCTCCCTGGGCAGTCCATTCCAATGCCTAACAACCCTTTCAGTAAAGAAGCTCTTCCTAACATCCAACCTAAACCTCCCCTGGCGCAACTTTAGCCCATCCCCCCTCGTCCTGTCACCAGGCACGTGGGACAATAGAGCAACCCCCAACTCGCTACAGCCTCCTTTAAGGTACCTATAGAGAGCAATAAGGTCTCCCCTGAGCCTCCTCTTCTCCAGGCTAAACAACCCCAGCTCCCTCAGCCGCTCCTCGTAAGACTTGTTCTCCAGACCCCGCACCACCTTCGTTGTCCTTCTCTGGACTCTCTCGAGCACCTCCATGTCCTTCTTGTAGCGAGGGGCCCAAAACTGAACACAGTACTCAAGGTGCGGCCTCACCAGAGCCGAGTACAGGGGGACAATCACCTCCCTAGACCTGCTGGCCACACTGCTTCTTATACAAGCCAGGATGCTGTTGGCCTTCCTGGCCACCTGAGCACACTGCTGGCTCATATTCAGCTGACTATCAACCAATACTCCCAGGTCCTTCTCTGCCAGGCAGCTTTCCAGCCACTCATCTCCCAGCCTGTAGCTCTGCTTGGGGTTGTTACGCCCCAGATGCAGGACCCGGCACTTGGCCTTGTTGAACTTCATACAGTTGACCTCAGCCCATCGGTCCAGCCTATCCAGATCCTCCTGCAGAGCCTTCCTTCCCTCGAGCAGATCGACACACACACCTAACTTGGTGTCATCTGCAAACTTACTGAGGGTGCACTCGATCCCCTCATCCAGATCATCAATAAAGATATTGAAGAGAACTGGCCCCAGCACTGAGCCCTGGGGGACTCCACTAGTAACCGGCCTCCAACTGGATTTGGCTCCATTCACCACAACTCTTTGGGCCCGGCCATCCAGGCAGTTTTTAACCCAACAAAGCGTATACCAGTCCAAGCCACGAGCAGCCAGTTTTTTGAGGAGAATGTTGTGGGAAACAGTGTCAAAAGCCTTACTGAAGTCAAGGTAGATCACATCCACAGCCTTCCCCTCATCCACCAAGTGCGTCACTTGGTCATAGAAGGAGATCAGGTTCGTCAAGCAGGACCTGCCTTTCATAAACCCATGCTGACTGGGCCTGATCGCCTGGTTGCCCTGTAAGTGCCGCGTGATGACATTCAAGATAATCTGCTCCATGAGCTTCCCTGGCACTGAGGTCAAGCTAACAGGCCTATAGTTCCCCGGGTCTACCCTCCGACCCTTCTTGTAGATGGGCGTCACATTTGCTAGCCGCCAGTCAACTGGGACCTCCCCTGATAGCCAGGACTGCCGATAAATGATGGAAAGCGGCTTGGCCAGCTCTTCTGCCAGTTCGCTCAGTACCCTCGGGTGGATCCCATCCGGCCCCATCGACTTGCATACATCGAAGTGCTGTAGCAGGTCACCAACCATTTCCTCGTGGATAGTGAGGGCCACATCCTGTTCCCCATCCCCTTCCACCAGCTCAGGGTACTGGGTATCCAGAGAACAACTGGTCTTGCCACTAAAGACTGAGGCAAAGAAGGCATTGAGCACCTCAGCCTTTTCCTCATCCTTTGTAACTAAGTTTCCCCCCGCATCCAGTAAAGGATGGAGATTCTCCTTAGTCCTCCTTTTTGTGTTGATGTATTTGTAAAAACGTTTTTTGTTATCTTTAACGGCAGTAGCCAGATTGAGCTCCAGATGAGCTTTGGCCTCTCTAATTTTGTCCCTGCATAGCCTCGCAACATCCTTATAGTCCTCTTGAGTAGCCCGCCCTCTTTTCCAAAGATTATAAACCCTCCTTTTTCTCCTAAGCTCGAGCCACAACTCTCTGTTCAGCCAGGCCGGTCTAGTTCCGCGCCGGCTCGTCTTTGGGCACGTGGGGACCAACCGCTCCTGAGCCATTAAGATTTCCTTCTTGAAGAGTGCCCAGTCTTCCTGGACTCCTTTGCCCTTCAGAACCTCCTCCCAAGGGACTCTGCCAACCAGTGTCCTGGACAGCTCAAAGTCAGCCCTCCAGAAGTCCAAGACAGCAGTTTTACTGGTCCCCTTCCTGACTTCGCCAAGAATAGAGAACTGAACCATTTCGTGGTCACTCTGCCCAAGACAGCTCTCGACCACCACATCTCCCACCAGTCCGTCACTGTTTGTGAACAGAAGGTCTAGTTAATGGTGTTGTGTTTTTTTTTTTTTATTGATTTGTTTATGTTTGTTTAATGTTGGTGGTTTTTAGTTACAACTGAAGTGTTTTCTGTGTCAATGAACCAAAATTGACATAAGCAGCAAGACTGCAGTCTCCATTTTTCTTAGTCAATGTGTCTCAGCTGTGGTCTGACCAAAGAACTGTTAGGAATGACAAATAGTTTCTCATGACTGAATCTAGAGCATCAGCTGGGAATTTTTATTCATTCTCCACAGAGTGATGTAGGTGTACAGAAGTCAAACTTTCTTAATGCCCCGTACCAAATATATTATAAAAAGCATTGTAGTTTATCAGCACTGTTGCCAGCCTTAGTCATTCTTCATGCATTCAGCATACGACCACTGCACAGCCAATTGGGTAGCTCATAAGCTGGCCTAGTGCAAGCACACAACAGAGAAATTCTTGCCAGAGCTATGCAAACAGTAGGCTTCTGTCCAGATCCAGATAATGTGTATTTTGCTGAGTCTTCACAAAGCTCCTGGATACTCTGTCTCCTCTGTTCCTTCTCAGGAGCCAGCTACAGGAGGCTTGATGCTGCATTTAGCTGAAAAGGCTTCATTCAAGGTTTGGGCTTCATACCAGAGCAAATGCTGGCATACTGCTTCTTACAGGGGATCCTATTAAAGTTGCCTGCCTATTTCTACACACTTATTTTTTGTTCTAGCCATGATGGGTTTTATTAGAAAAAACTTGTACCTCACATGCCACATTTTGCTACTGAGTTGACATTTACAGTACCTCCTGCTCCTTTACCAGTATCCTGACAGGCCAGACAAGGAAGAAGTTGCTGCTTAAATTTCCTCCTCCAGACGCAATTTAGATGCTATTAGGTTACGAGAAAGTAGAACCAGATTAAAACTGCTTTTATTTCAACTTCTTTGCAAAACTTTTTCTCTCTCAAAAAAAAAAAAAAGTGTATTTTGTGAAACCACAGAGATGCGCAGCTGCAGTCATGACTTCAAAAGGGTGATGAGGAACATGACTGCATGAATCAAAAGTGGGAGCTGAACAAAGCCATGGGATAGGACTGGAAGTGACCATTCCTTCTGTGAGTAGCTGTGTTAGGAGGGTTAGATTATCTATTTAGCTAACCTCTGAGGATTTTTAAATGCAGGTGAACAGCTTGTCTGCTGTGCAGTAATTATATATTTTTTTACATGAACCAGGTTGTTGTTTCTCTTAGATGGCTGGACAATAAGGCTTTTCTTGCTTCTACAAGACCTAGTAGCTGTATGTAACTCCTGCTGAGGTTGGTGACTGATGTCATAGTGTAGTAACGTCAGTGATTATAAACAGACCTATCTGTGAAGCAGTACACAAGGACAGTGTAAGTCTGCTGAAGCTTTTGAAATTAAACCATATGTACTTTACACTTTATGGGAACAGTGCTTATTTTAAAACCCTTCACTCCCCAGAACAGCATGAGCAATTCATCTACAGGCTAGCAATGTTGTACCTGCTGTTGCTTTTTAGACAGAAGATCAATGAATACGAGTAACTTGAAAAACTAACAACCTTTTGATGCCCACCATTGGGGAGAGCCAGAGAATTGACTTTGCACTGAGAGAATCACAGAAGTTGGTATCTGTCTCTACTCATTACTGATGTCAGTGGGCAGTAACTAGGTAGCCATGCTTGAGAAATAATGATGCTTTATATAACCATTCCCACCTGTAGTGTCAAGGCTCTAGACTTCTTGTAGCTCATTTATGTCTGATAAGTTAAAAAAAGTTGTCCCAAATTGCTTCTTTGTTAGAAGTAAACAGTTAGAACACCTTTTGGCAATCAATACCTTTCTCCAGCACCAGATGAGAGACAAAATAGAACCTATTAAGGATGCATGAAAATAAATTGATAGCACATCTCTATAGTTGTAAAACTGGCCTTTCTAAGAGTGCATCATTCCAGGAAAGCACCCATTTGTGGTCTGGTATCATAAATTAACCTACCTGTTGGGTTTCATTTTTATACAAGTTTTTCACTTAAATTGTTTCTTTGGGATTACTGTTACTGATTTTATTGAGACCTGCTACATGTTCAGCCTTTTCAAAAATTTCTGTCTATAAAGACATTACTTGAAAAGTGTTTTGTTGGTGTAGAGTATTCCTTCCAACCACTTTTGTAATAAGCTGTAAAGCATAAACAATAGATAACTCATTTAAAAATTATTTCTCTTAATTAGTATCTGATATTCTCAATCCTGTTATAATATTCTAATATGATTTTGATAAGGGTCCATCCATATAAAATAGAGAAAACTACTATATGGTGTAATGACAGAACTCATTCTGCCCTGTACATTATGGGATATTACACTGTGTTGTAATGAGCATCACATATGCAGTAAACTAATAATTTTTAATTGGAATGAGGGATACACTGGGGGAAAACAACAAAGAAAATCTTGTTCCACAACAAAACTCTAATAAAAGGTAACAAAACAAAATATGTTGATTGTATTTCAGTCTCACTGTCAACTCTTCTAATTCAGCAAGACTCCTAACAAGACAGCAAAGCTGACTGCTCAGTTACATGCCTCGGAAAAGAAAAGATCCTCTTTTGTGATCGTGCATGTGGTTAATTATTATTATTTCTTTGTTGCATATTCTGTCAGTGTGCTCCCAGGTGTATTTTAGAAGCGAAATGGGAAATCCTTGCTTTGCTGAAGCCTGTTGGAATTTTGCCAGTGGCTTCAGTGAGGAAGTGTCACTGATTTCACCAGAAAAGCACAACTGTCAAATCTAATTAATAAGATCTTCCTTTGACTTTTGCTAGAATGTATACATCCCAGTATGTGTAAGGGTTGTGAAAATGGGGTTTGGATTTTCACCATAAATATAATAGCTAGCAGGAATGCGTGATGAAATTACAGTCAAGCGAGACAATAAGTCAGATGTATAATCCAGAAATCATCAGGTAGGGACAGAAAGTAATATTGTGTCTGTATATAGCATAAATGAGGCTATTATTCAGGTTTCAAAAGAGTTGTTAAAAACAATGGAAAAGATTCAGAGAAAGGCTACAGGAATAAGCAGTAGAGTTAAGAGCTTAGAGCTTACCCTATTTTTCACCTCCAGTTGTAGTATAAGAAATTAAATGACATATGCCTACATGAATGTTTCTGGAAAAGTTATTTGTAGTAGGTAACTCAATATAAATAAAATAAATAAATAGAAAGTAGTATCCAATACTTTTAGAACAGAAACTACTTTTAACACTAGGAATAATTAGCAATAATTGACATCAGTGATGACAAAATCATTGTCCAGGGAATAATGCTGGTCATTCAATCATTTGAAATTCTGTTTCAAGTCAGATTCTTTCTAAAATGTGGACTGTAGTTTAAGAGAAGTAATGAGTCTAATATGCAAACTGCTAGAAGACCTCCTGGTGTGCTGGAAGTGAGCTAGGTAATCATTCCTGCAGTCTTTTAAACTAAGAGACACATATACATTTTTGTTTGTTTGTATAACATTTTCTACTTTTAAAATACTGTATTTTGCAAACCACTTCTCACACAAAATTATGCTACGGACTATTTGAAATGTAGCTGTTTCATCTTCCAAAGTCTCTACACCTGTTGCATATGATGCTATATAGAATATCTAATATTGAAATAATTATTTGGACAAAATTCATAAATTTAATTCTAACATTGATATTCAAAAAAAAATTAAAATTACTATACCCATATGGAAACAGCTTCAGTTTTGAAATGGTGTAAAACAGCCAGAAAAAAATTCATGGGAAAATATTTGTGAAGAACCTCATCATTTTCTCATTAACTAGTTTTTTGGGAAAAACAAAAAAATAAAAAAAAAGTAGTCAAGAGCATATTGCCTGGTTGTGTTTGGATACTCTTGGTTTCATTTGGATAAAAATAAGGCATTATATTAACTTAAATGACATCCAAGTTTTTGTTTGACAGAGAAAACATCAGCTGTTTTTAACACATGGTAATCTGACACATCTTGCTTTTAAAAACAAATGAACAAACAAAAAATCCAGCAACTGAATCCAATCCAGATTTAACATTAGACTGGCATATATTGTTTATTAGCTATTGTTGAAGTTAATTGTATAAAATGTTCTGCAGTTGTGCATATCAGTAAGAAATATAAATAATTATGTCATAGTTTCAGATACTACTACAGTCTATCTAAAAGTCATGTGAGCGTAGATTTTTATAAATCTTTTAGAAAGAAGTATAGTCCTTTTTCCTTCTATGAAAATAAGAAAATAGCAGCCTAAATTGTAAGAAAAGAATAGATCATAAAAATATGGGTGGCAGTTGTTGTTTTAGAATAATGGTGTTTGGAATATTGTTGGATTAATTGTTTTGTATTATTATGCTTATAGTTATTAAAAATACTGTAATCCTTTGGAATAATAACTTTTAGAGAGATTTATGGGACAAAATAAATAATATTACATAATTAATTTGGGCACACAGACATACTGAAAACCAGCAAAAACTAAATGAAAATTAAGAAGATTTAAGGATTTTATTGCCTAAGAAGAGTGTATGCCTTTCCCTTAAAATGATCTCCTCTCTCATACAACCTTCCCAAATTATCTTGGAAAAGCTTCCAGGCATTATGATGAGCCTATCACTTCTTACTATATAGTGTAAGAATATCCTCTATAGTGTATATACTGTCCTGTACACTCTTGCTTTGTTCATCTCTGACGACAACAAGCAGTATCTTGCTACATAAACAAGTAAGACCACCCTTCTGAGAATGGGAATTGAAGCAGAATCCCTTACTTCCTAATGAATAGACCGTTAAAAATGAATGGAATGCTTTTTTTGATTTCTTTTGGAGAGCTTTCTCACAAGCAAAAGAGGTAGGGTTTGTTTTTGTTTGGGTTGGTTTTTGGGTTTGGGATTTTTTATTTTTTTTCTGTACATGACAAGAAAACTTGTGAAAACTG
The DNA here is from genome assembly GCF_040182565.1 of Anser cygnoides. NCBI lineage: Eukaryota > Metazoa > Chordata > Aves > Anseriformes > Anatidae > Anser > Anser cygnoides. The sequence goes on along the minus strand of NC_089912.1, from coordinate 14,266,221 downwards.
CCTTTGTTTTTCCTTAAAATTTTACATTCTGAAGGAGTAACATTTAAGTGTTTAACCTCTTTGCAGATGCTTGAGTGTTTTTTTCTAAGAGCGAAATTTTTCTTCATGCACTTATATTTACAAGACAAACTACAATAGCAGCAGAAAGAACATCTGATGCAAGAGAGAAACACAAAATAATCAATAGTAGAGGAGATGAACTAGATAAATTTGACGCTTAGTGAAATGTTATTCCAAGTAGTTTGCAGAGCTCAGCAGAATCAGGAAGGCCCGCTATTAAGCTGTTCTTTTTAAGCGTGAAGTGCTGTTTGTTGGAGTCACATTCAAATAATGCACTCCAGGTAAAATCTGCAGTGATCTTATTTATTTATTTTGCCGAGTTTTGTTTGAATACCTGTCTAGGTAGTACTAAAATCTAAAGAGCATATTTTCCTTTACTGTATGCACAGAGATGAAACCCCGGCACACACAGCAAGAAAGCAGTGTGTCGTGAGTGCCCTGGGACCCACGCACGGCCTAGTCACGGCCCTGTCCGGAGGATGCCGCACGCTCAGCTGCCCCGGTGGGGCATAATCCACTCATAATCGTGGGTGGCCCACTTCAAAGAGGAGCAAGAAGACAAAAGCCATGTTGATCTCACAGAATACTCCTGAAAATAGACACAGCCTGGTTCAGCTAGCTATCCTGTTTCCAGCAGTAGCTTATTTATTTACATGTTTATTCATTTATTTTGCTCATCTTCTCCTCAGCCCAAGTGACTTTGTGTTTTTCCACCTGGAAAGTTACGTTTCGCAGTTCATTCTCTGGTGAAAGTTGGCTGTCTCCTTCAGACTAAAAGCTTTTCAGCTGTCTTTGGAGACTTCACTTTCAGAAACATACTAGATAGTTCCAAATGACAATGATGTTGAGTACGGATATTGCCTCCCAGTTAGAGTGAAAAGACCTGCTCCCTCCCTGCCACCACCGAAGATCACTCAGTGCTTTTCTGTTTTGGCTGAGATGTGGTCATTCTTGTTCCTCTCAGAACCAGTAATATCCTTGTGAGAAATTCTTTTAGCCCTACTAAACTGTTTTTTTGTTGGTGGTGGTTTGTTTTGGTTTGTTTGTTTGATTATTTTTTTAGAAAAACATTTTTAAAAAATGCCCATGGAGATTATGAAAAAAGAAAAATATTTAAAAATTAAGTCAATTTGAAATCTGGCTTTTTCCTCCTGGCTTATATTATTGAGTAGCTACACTGTCCAAAGTGGGACTGCTTTAATAGGGAAAAACAGAAGGATAAGAGATGAAAGAGCCTTAAGAGATGAAATCCTGACTCAGGAAAAAAACACAAGCTGTTTTCTAGCCTTCACCTTGAAATTACTAATAGGCTGAAAGGAAAGAACCATGGGTAAATATATCCAACATTGCTTGTGCATTAAAAAAAAAAAAATCCATATTCATTAAAAATTCATCAGTTGACTTAAATGCTTGATTTAATGAATTTTTGAAATACAACATTAGACCTTGAATTTCCATAAAGTTGGTTCAGAAATAAAATATTTTGGATAGAATATAAATTAACATATTTGAGTTATTTATCACAATGCTATGTTTTTTAATGGATAAAAATATTTTTCCCTAACTTGTGATTTTTTTTCCCTTTGGAGAGCACATTCATCTTTATACACACAAAGACCTAAATGAATATATTTGGTATTTTAATTGGGCTGCTTAGTTTCTAAGATATACGATTTTTTAATCCAGGATGTAAATCATTGCAGACAGAAAAAAAAAAACTCCTGTTCAATCCTCCATTTGCATCATTGCCATATCATGTATGTTTTGAATATGCCACAACTTTTCAATGTTAGTCTGGCAGTTTCAGCACAGTAAGGTCGCTGAAGAGTCCTAACTATACAATAATTATTTGTTTTTTGTGGTTTTTTTTTTTGTACTTGCATTTTCAGACTTACATACATACCAGCAACTAGCAATACTTCACAATAGCTTGATAATGTCTGTTCCTCTCAGCCCAGAGCCATGTAGCTCATAATTTATATTAAATTTAATTCATTATTGCTTTAATTTATTTATAGAACATCTTTTTTCATTTTCATTAGTAACTAATGATGATGCTAAGGAGAAAATTCAAAACGATGTGTACACCTTAAAGTAATGAAAATGTGAATCCAACTTCTCCAAAACTGGACTTCATATTTTGTTTCTACTTACTCTTTAAGAGTCACACGCAAAAAGCATTTGCAAATCAGCCTCTCTGATTCTGTTTTATAGTACTATTTTTTTTTTACTTTTTTTCCCAAAAAAATTAAAGTCCAGAATTTAAATAAGCGTCAAGTATGAACACTACCAGACAGCATGAAACTTTCACTTTCTCAAGTTTCTCATTATTTCTGATATCTCAAGCTGAAAAATCTGGGAACTTTAAATGTATACCAACTGGAATTATTGCAGGGCAAATTCCTATTTATAAGTTGAGACATTCAGATATGATCATTTAAAATGCATCAAAAGAAGCATGTCCAGTAGGTCAAGGGAGGTGATTAGTGGTGGTCTTGAACACTAGTTTAAGGGTTTGGACTAGATGATCTTAGAGGTCTTTTCCAACCTGAATGATTTTGTGATTCCCCTGCTACTCTATGAAAAACAAACAAATAGAATAAATGAATTCTTTTGTTTATAGGATACCATAGCATGTCATAAATGGGGGGGAAAAATTATTTGTAGAAGAAATTCTTTTCATCTCATCTCTTTCATAAACTGCAGAGATTGCTGTACAGATAAAACAGCATATTCATTATAGTTCCTAGGCTGATTAGGGTATGTGATTTCATGAATTCATCATTCAAATTTCAATAAACAAAACTTCTAAAAGATTGCATTACAACTCATATACTTACAAAGAGTATGAAATAAACTGCATTACACAGATATTTAAGTTTGGGGTTTAGGGATAGATTTTTTTAGCTAATGAAAAAGTTTTCACTAGAAGTACTCCATAAATCAGTTTAAGTATACTTTATTTAAAAGTAGACTATTTTAATTTTGGTTATATTTCTTTTTAAGCCCATCTGAAGTTCATCTGAAAATATAACAGGCTCAGTTTGTCATCTAATTCTGCTTAAAATAATACATTAGTAAGTGTCATGACAGCCTGTGACTGAGTGCTCAAAGATACTTCATTCAGTGCAATAGTCATGTTAATTTAAGTATGTCCTCGTGCTTGAAATGGCAGCATAACTTCGTGACTTAAGACCATAGCACCACAGGACAATTCAGGCCAGCAGGGACTTGAGGAGGTCCCCATCTGACCTCCTGCCCAGAGGAGGCTCAGCCCTGGGGTCAGACCAAGTTGCTCAGGGCTTTATCCCACGGGGGCTGGAAACCCTCCAAGGAATGAAATGACACTGCCTCCCTGGGCCATGGCATCACAGTCTAGCTATAGGGATGCCTACACAGTGATGGCACAGGGATTTCTGTTATCCATATGCTGTAGATGCCTTTTCTGAAGCAAGCTACTTAGCGTCTTCCTCTTTTGCAAAACAAAATTTCTATTTTCTATGCTTCTTTTAGAGATGTATGTTTAAGGATAAATCTTCTCAAGAATATCAGGTTCTCAAATATCTTATGTGTTAGTGATTAAAACATAAAGTGTTAGTTGCTGTAAAAGTCTGAAGTGAAGATTATTGTACAAGAAATTCTTCATATACATCATATTTTAACCATTCTCTGTCAGTTCCATTTTCAGTTCTAATCATAAAAACTTTTCTTCTTGTACTCTGGTAATGTTGTGAAGCCTAAGCAAATAGTTGTTAGATATCCACTGGAAGAAAATGAAGTGCTCTGTTACCACTTATAACATAGTTTACTTTTTTTCTGTTGAGAGGCATGTAGCATTACCACCCACACAGGGTAATGACCCAGTACCTAAGACATAAACTGGACCATTAACTTTAAAAGGATCTAAAATAGGAGGGCTAGGCACAGCATCTCATTTTAGATTCAGTCTTACTGGATTTTGTTTCAGTACCATCTGTCTGTAATATTTTAACAAAGGGGTAGAATGTAGGGGTTTTGCATGTAACTAAGAGCCACGTGTACACTCAGAGAAGATGAAAAAATGAAATTGGTTTAGGGAAAGTAATTCAAATGGTTCCTGCACATTTCAAATTTCTAGGGTTGAGAGAGGCAAGTGCATGGGCTAAAGTCCACATTCCCAATGAGACACACTCACAGATCATGGTATTCATAAATTCAAAATCTAACATGACAGAAAATGAAATACAGGAACATCAATGTACAAGCATATATATCAAGCATATATATTTTGTTCCATAGAGGGTTCCTCAAAACTAGTTGTTGACAAAATAGGACTTCTACTATGAAGATCTCTGTTAATTTATGAAATCTTAATTGATATCAAATAAGGGCTATGTGTCCAAGTAATTCTCCTGGAAAAGGGCTTCCCCAGAATCTTCAGGGATGGCTGACTAGGGACAGATGTCTCTGATAGCGTTAGGAAAAGAGAAAGAAAGTATGTGAGCAAGAGAACGTGCTTCAATTTCTTGTACAAGTGAGGAGAATTACACCTGACCTTACATTTTGTGGTGAGTAGAGGGGAAGAAATGTCCCTCGTAACAGGTTTGGACCTGCTTGCTTTCCTTTGTTTCTTCTTTTCTTTTGCTTCTCTCTCTGCTGTTGCATCCACATATTATATTAGGAAGTTTACTTTGGTTCTGATGGAGTCTTTTTAGATTTACATGTGTTAATAAATATGGGCTGTTAACTTAAAAACTATTTGGAACAGTACCAACAGAGACTAAAAGATTTCTGTTAATCTTCTCCTTGGGAAAAAATAATAATAATAATAAAATAAATTGATTCCAGAGAGCTATTATCTTGGAAATCCCCCTCAGAGCAGGGTCATCAGGTACTTGGAGTTGTCCACAGGAGGAGACTTTATTATCTTGCCTGGGAGGAGACTTGTATTCCCATCCCATGTTCATCACAAGCATTGCAATCTCTGAGCTGGCACAGGCGTGTCCAGCTGGCACAGAAGCACTTGAGACTGCCAATCAAGACCATCTATTCTTCTTCATTACTAGCAGCTCCTGCCCAGCTCACCCTTAGGCATGTCTGGGCAAACCTCACTGTTGAGTCTGTGTATTTTTGGATCTGCTCTGCATCAGCCAGCATGGCTGTGAGCCAGTGGATTGCCTGGGTGCAGTCTGGAAGCTCTGCACTGCAGAAGACTGAGGCCTTTACTGGACTGCATTTTCTTGACTGGAGCTTTCAACAAGGTAATCCATTTAATGTCTGTAAAATAATGCATAGTAATGATTACTTGCTTAGGTGTTGCTGTTAGCCTATCTTGCTTTTTACTAGGGTGCATAATGATATATAGTAGGATATAACACTTAAAACACATCTCAGTGTAATTTTTTTGCAAACTGATAACTTCGAGGATTTAGATACTCATAATTCAAAACAGGTATTTTTTTTTTGCATTTTCACTTGTAAGCTGGACACTGCAGCATCTTACCAAAGACAGCATTCATTTAAAGAAGCTCTAGAGTGAAGAGACATCATCATGAATAGTGAAGGGATTTCTTCTCACAGGACATAATTAAAAGCCCACTGACTTTCTGGACTTTAAAGCTTGGCATCCTTCATGCTATTGCTAGCGCAAGAGATTGTTTGTACAGTCCCACAACATAACGATGTTATTTTTTGCATGAACACTTGTAGCATGCTCAGCCTGACCTCTTTCAGTATTTACAGCTCCCGCAAAATGGAAGGTTACTGCACAATGTAATGGCATTTCTCTATAGTTGCCCATCCAGAATGGAGCTTGAAGAAAAGCAGATGGGTGGGTCAAGATGAGGGAGGCAAATACTGACACTCATTTCTGTTAGAAGAATTGGCTCATAAGGGAAGACTCAGGGAAAGAAGTCCAGGTGGGTATGACTGAGTGTTGTACAGGGAAAGCATCATGAATGCCTCAGAAATGTCTCAGTGCATCCCATCATAAGTAAAAACAGAATAAAAGAGTTCTGTAGCATGAATTACATACATTTTTGTGTGTGCATGTGTGACTGTATATATCTTTAAATAGGTGTAAATAGGATACTTAATCTTCCTGAAACCATTAGATTATAGAATGTTTTTCATAGAGCAGTCACCAGAGACGAAGTCTTTCTCACCAACCGTACAAGTTAAGCTATGCCTGTATATTGAGATTCACTGTAGATATGTTACTGTAGAGAAACATTGGTTGCAAGCAGAAATTGAAAGAGAAAACTTCCTTTTACTTTTTCCCCCCATTTTCAAAAGTTAATAAACTAGGCAACTGAACTGTAATTCCCTGAAAAGAACCTTCAGATTTGCTATGGGAAATTCAGTGAGGATTTCTGCTGTCATGCAGTATCACACACGTACAGGGTGCAATAAGACTAGAAAAAATATTTTGTAGACATACAGTGTTCTTCATCCAGCATCACATAAGACATGAATACTGCACTAAATAAGTTAAATGTAAGAGAGTAGCAGCAACAAGGCTCACTGAAGAATTGAATGCCATATCCTTGCAGAAACTTCAGTGTCATTTACTGCTCTGTCACACACAACTGAAATAAGAAGGAGAAAATCAAGTTATTTAAGTAGCCTGTGTGCTTATTTCTACATTTTTTCATTGAATCTCTAAGCCTCTGATGCACTGCATTCACCTGGCATGCAATAAAGAACATAACGTTAGCTTCATAAGTTCAACCTCAGAGTATTTGTGCTTCAGGTAGTTAAGGTTTCATCAACTTATCCTCTTTTCTTTGTTGCCCCATACCCTGACTTTTCAAATAGCCAGGACAGCTCTCCTCAATGTTTTCTACTTATGTTTCTGCTGTTCTTTATGCCCAGCAAAATTGCTCTTTGAATTCTGAAACCTTATTAATCCTGCTTATTAATCCTGTATTTGACCTCTTCTTGCTTAATGTTTCTCTCAATTTTTCAAGACAAGAGGAATGTCCTGAAGTTGGAAAGCACAATATTAAGATGAAAGGGGAAAACTGGGAGGGAAATTTTTAAGTGAGAGAGAAACAAACTTGCCACATGATTTGGAATAAAAAGTGTTTATAAAAACTGAGGTTAATGATTAATCCTTCATGTGAGAACACTGACATTTCTGCATATTAATTAGAAAAAGGGGTACATACTTGATTATATATCAATTAGTGGAATAAAATTCCAGCTGAAAGAACTTAGTAGTATATCATGTGAAAACATAGAACAGTATAAAATACTTAGTGACTAGAAAGGGTAAATGTTTCCTTTTTATTTCTGTCCATCTAATTTTTTGTGTTTCTTAGTTTTGTTTCCTTTCTTCACTTTCTTATGGTCTGTGTGGCCTGAATTAAAAGAACTGTGATGGTGATTTGGTAAAATGATGGTGGAAACAAATGAAGTTATCAAAATGCTATCTGTATCTGCATTTTTCATATTTTCCATGCAGTCACAACGCTCTCATGAGTTTGAGAAGTTCTGTTACCCTCAGTTCATTCATGGGAAGCTGAACACAGCTAGATAGAAGCCCAGATCCAGATCGTAACTTAAGTTAACAATTTCCAAAGATTCTAGTGAGAGTTAAAGACATTAGTGTCTTTGGTAATCCAATGTATGTGATTTACCAGGGAAAATCAAGATACCTGTAGCAGAGCAAACTGAACCCCAGCTCTTAAGTCTTAGCTTGCCTGCTTAACAAATAGGATGTTCTTACCTTCTGAAAGTAAGCCAACTGTTCTTTCATGACTAAGGTACTGAGTTTAAAGAGTAATTTAAAACTGAAAAACAACCAGAAACATATCTTGAAAAAATTGTGCCTAGAAACTGTTTATAAAAATCTACATATCAGATGCTTCGTAATCATATAAATTGAATAACTTCTTCAAATTAGATATAAAAAATTTTAGAACAGTTCACTAAGTAAAGGTCAGGAGGAAGCATTTATAAGTGTTTTGCACCTGCATTTTAATACAAGGGAAACTGAAATCAGAAAGTTGCTACAGAATTTAACATTCCTGCTGAAGTATATTCCTTCAAATTAGCTTGATTTTGTGTGCTGGATAACAAGTACGCTTCTGTGTCTTCGTGCTGTAATTCAAATGACTACAGCATAAATTAGGTAGCTGCTTATAGCCATTTTTGCAAAGGAAAAATAAACAAATAAACTCTTTACCAAGCTTTGTATCTGAAATCAATCCTCTCAATTTAACTAACATTGAAAGAAGAATTGATTTTACTGATTTCTCCCTGAAGCATAATTGTGCCCCTTTCAACATCCATCTGTGTGCTCCACTAGGAGAACGGCACTTAGTTCACAAGCAACGTATCCTCTTTCATACATAATACCTCTACCGAAATGGCTCTGACTGGCACAAATTAATGAAAAATTCTAGTTGCAAGATGTGGAATTTAACATTCCAGGAGAGACCTGCAGGTTGTTTTGCTGGACTCACACTGATGCAATCTGCTTTTACTGATACCTCTGATGAAGTATAAATTTAATCCTCAAATCCAAGGATAGCTGATGGGTTGCTCATAAGCAAAGTCAGGCAGTTTGGCTCCCCATTCTTTCTGGGAGGACTGCACAGCATGCAGCTCTCTGAGTAAATTTCCTGTCCCCCAGGGAAAGGACAGGTCTGAGAGGAAATACTGATTAACAATGTGCGTTGTATTGATAGCAACTCAGCAGTTCAGGTGGCAAGTCTAGAAGATGATGACAGACGTGGGATATTCTTAGGCAAGGAGCCAAGGGAGGCTTGGAGCTGTTGTGTCAGAGCACGCTGACGCAGTGCTGCGGGGCAGCGTCTGTGTCAGGCTGCTGATGGCCTTTCTTTGCCTTGGGGCTGGAGAAGGACACCTGAGGTGTGCAGTTTGGGGGTGCCTGTTTGGTCCTTTGTGCATGAAAAATGCACAGAGCTATGCTTTCCAGAGCTGGAAGTCCTGTGGGGTGTCAGCTTGACTTGAGGTGATCGCATGTTGCCTCTGTCATGGCTTACGAGTGCACATAATATACACTTCTATTCTCTGCTTTCCCTGGATAATACACCGCTGACGGATAACAGAGATGAAAGAGCCCACAGACCTTTGCCTTTGCATCTTCCTCATAACCCAGTACCTTCCACAGAAGCCCGCCTGGTTTCTGTAGCTCTTCTACTGAGCCGGTTTTATAGTCACTTGGTCCACCTCACTTGACACTCGACCTAAGCTTCTTCAAAGGATCAGAGACCTTGTGGCAGTCTACATCAAAACAGGAATGCTTTTGAAATCTAATCAAAGCTGCAACATATTGATCCCTCCCTCTGCTATCACTCGTAAGAAAAAGGCGTTAGCAGCGCTCAGTCTCCAGCTGACTGAACCAGCATTTTATCACAAGTGAAGTAACTCTGAAAGAAGGAAGAAGGGTAAAAGAATTCTGAATGCATTAAGTAACATGAAGACTGGGTACAGAAAACAGAGGGCTTTTTTGTTGTTGTTTAATTCCATGGTTTTTAAGTAAGATAGTTGCTAGAAGCAATGTAGTGTTTCAAAGTTAATAACTGCTAATGTTTCATATGTTTAGCAGTGCACTTTTAATTTAAAATTAATTTTGAAAATCATGCAAACAATTGATATGATGAATTCTGAACTTGTGCAAATGTTATATTGTCTGAAGTGCTAGGTAATCTGTTTGATACATTAGCTATATTCAGTTAAATGTATTTAACTGATTTTTGAAAGTGCTTTTAGCAAATTTCAAATAGTGTTTTTAAACTTATTTTCTGAAAAATTTTCATGTGGCTTGAATAAACAAAATTCCTGAGTTTGATTTAGATTTCATCTGGATAATTCCTCAGTGATTCCAAATGTGATTTATACTAATATAAGTGCATTCATTGAAGCATTTAGGATCAGCCCGGGTTTGCACAGATTTCAGAGAGATAACGGTCTGCCCAAGTCTGTAATTGCAAGTGTATAGCAGCCTATTGCAATGTTCACTTTGCTGCTACTGAAGATCATGTAGCAAAGCTTTCAGAAGTGTATACTTTAATTGAATACATAACTTCCAGTTCCCCCAGCGGCTTCTTTGCTTATCCCTGTTTTACCTCCATTCTAAGATGTGAATTGTACAAACTAGGATTTGACCTTAGACTTTTACAATGAATAATAAGCAGGTATGTAGAGAAGTGTAAGCTGCACACATAGGAAGCTGTATGATCTTGGAAGTGTGAGTTACAAGATGTGGCTCCTCATAAGTTCACTGGACTAATTATCCAGTGTCCAACTCTGCTGCTCTCTTAGACAATGACAATTTGTCTATTTCTAAATTAATATAAAAATTGCAAAGAAAAGAAGAATATTCACTTAATCCTAGGATGGATTCATGTGAACTAGTAAATACTAGGTATTTAGCCTAAGTTATTTAGCAATGAATATTGGTGGTTTGTTTTTTTTTCCTCTTCAGATGTAGACCTACCTACTTTTGATAAAGAACACAGCTTTATTTCTAAGCTCCTCAATCATTTTTGAAATGCCTAGACACATTAGGCATTGTGTCTATCAATGCCTAGACAAAATAGTAGGATACAGGATTAAAACCTGTTCATAAACAAAATCTATGAATTAAAAATGTAATCTAACTGTAGTCCATAAGCCATACCTTTCTACTTTAAAGACAAGGGAGGTAATAAATTATTCTGAAATAACGTTGACATTTATGTGTTCAGCCTATGTGGTGATTTAACTTGTACTGTATACAATGTCTTCTAAACTGAGGATTTGCTACTGTATGTAAAGAACGTCCTATGGCAGTTTGTGCTGTATAGCCTTGACACATTCTTGTCAGACATAATTCAGTGTCCCTGAAAATCCTAATTACTGAGCACAGGTGAAAATATATGCCAAAGATGAAAATATACACATAGACCTTTACACATACATGCTCCATACTCACTATGATTCTAAGTACTTATTACCACAATTATTACCATGTAATCATTTTATATGCTTGAATTTGATTATTATAAGGTTACAGAACTTTGCAGGCCTCATTAAGCTATAAGCAATGGTACATTATTGGTCATTTACTGTGCTTATTTGTCCACAAGGGAAAGAATTAAATTCTTCAAAAATGTACTTTTATCTGGCATTTGGAAAGCATAGCACAAAGGAATCAAAGTAAGCCATCTTATAAGACACTGCAGCAGGCTGTAAATGAAGCGGCTGCCTCTAGGCCCAGTAAAATGTGCCCTTGATTAGTTTTCTTGCATGCAAAGATCTCATAATATGATATAGTTACTGCACCTAGCTAGGGTCAAGACTTCATCAAACAGGTAGATAGGATGGTAGTAATGAGTATTTCTCTCTTGCAGCTTGAGAGGAGATTCGTATCAGTATCTCGTCAATCAAAGTATCAATCAATCCCATAGATTGGTGTTTTCCAGAAAGCCACGGGATGAGTTTGGTCTCGTTCCTAAGCAAGGTGTACAGGTGACCTAGCAGACCTGTATAACGTGTAGGTGCTATCTGGAGGAGAGTTGCAGCATTTGCATGGAAAGCCTGAAGAAGAGTTGAAATTTGGTCAGTGGAAACCAATGATAAGTTACCAGGAATCTTTTGCCATTTAAAAAGTAATTCAATATTGTTTCAACTTTTATTCATGTCATGTGGGCACAGTTTACCTCTGCTTTCCACAGCGGAGAAGGAGCTGTAATGACTTGGGACATTTTTTTACTCTTTCTCTTGAATTGTATATATTTAAAGAACATTTCCTTTAAGTAACTGGATTCCCTGAATAACTTATACTGCTATTGTGTGCTATACTCAGATCTAAAGAGTTATAATGAAGGCTTGTGATTTATCGTGAAGCATGCTTGACTGGATGATTTCTAATTTTGTGTAGTGCTTTTATTTTAAAGCTAGATTTTAAACTTTAATTAACGCATAGCTTATTTAGATTTGTTTCATACTCCTCCAACCTACATTTTACCTTTGTCCTAATGCTTCCTTGTAACTCCAGTCTTTGATATCAAAGTATAAATGTGATAAGGAAGCAGGCCATACAAAACAGATGTATGCAAAGTTAGAATCCTATTTACAGGACAATGTACACCTCTGTTCCTTTTCAACCACTTGCCTCTCTATGCACTTAGGTGTTGTACAATGCAATTTCACATTTGTCATGAATCTTCTGATTGACCTAACATTCCCTACCAATCTATTTCCTTCCACTAACAGTTTAACACCCTGCATTAATTGCGTTGGTGCTATTTGTGAAAGCAAATTAGACCTTTGTTATCCTTGAGCTGCTTGATAGGCTTCAGACAGTTTACATCCAGGTCAAAATTTGTAAATGTAAATGTGTTTCAAACTCCCATGTGATATTAATTCCAAAGTTGATGTCTCAACTGGATTATTTCTGGAACTCAAATAGCTCTCACACACATTGATTTTTTTTTATTTTTTTTTTTACCTCTGATTCCTTGCCATTATGTGCAAGCATCTACTTTGTCCTTTTTTTCGTACTGAACATTAATATTCTTCTGTGAACTTCAGTGCCATAGTCTGAAAACTTCATTTAGAATTCATCAATTTCCTTCCTTCCAAGCCTCCAAGATATCTCACAGGACGTCACCAACACAGTAAACTCTCATTCTGCTGTATTTCCAAATCCTGCCCCATTAGAACCCAAAATGCATTTAAAAGCATTGCATCATAGCTTTGTTGTTCTTTAGCTCTTGCTAGCCTTCAGAAAAGCATCTTTTCCATGGATATGCAAACATGGGTAACTCTCTGAATTACTGACCTCATATTTTGTAGGTTAATCATTCCTGAACTATTGTTGTCTGGTTCACATGAAACTCTGTATTTTCTACATAGATGTCTTGACTTTTGGCTGCTGTGTATTGCATAATTAAATACTGATAGAGCGAAAGATGAATGAGTTTGACAAGAACAATGCTATTCATCTTCCCTAGGCTTTCTCAGGGAAATCTCCCACTGATTTAAATTGATGTAAAATGGAAAGTGAAATTCCTTATGAAAATGAGATTTTTGTTATTGGAAAATGCTATGAAAGTGATATCATGTTGTTGTTGTTTTTGTTTGGTTTGGTGTGTTTGTTTGTTGTTCCTTGATGTGCTTTTATTCCAGTTTTCATCTGGCTTGATGGTGGAATCTAGCTGAGATGTTCTTATGATTAGCACTTAGTTAACAGATCTGCCAATATGTGCTTCAACAACATGCTGTTCCCTACACAGAGAGCTCACTGAATTTAAAGGTGGAAAACAGATCAACAGACCCACAAGAACAATTGATCATACCCACAAGAACAAGGCCCAAGCAGTAGATTTTAAAAGTTTAGTAGCCCAGAAGATGATTCTTGGCTCTCAGGTTTTTTCAGGAGAGATGAATACAGAGTGGTTTCCTAGATGAAGAAGGCCAACTCAGTGCTGCCAGAAAAGAGCTGTTAGAAGAGCTGTTTTTTTTCTGGATTTTTTGTTTGATTGATGTTGTTCTTGTTGCTGGTATTTGCTCAAGTTGCACTGTTTTGTTATTTGAAATAAAACAAAGATGTGCAGAGCCTATAACATTCATTTTCTAGGCTAGCAGGAGGCACAAGCAGACATAAACACTCTAGTTCTTAGACTAAGATGCAATTCAGAATAATGGAAACTACAGCTGTGCCACACTTTGTGTGTAGATTGGCATTTAGATGCCACTTGGAGCTGAACCATAACACATACATGCATGTGAGAGGATGGGCTGATGGGGAGAAAGCAAGCATATTTCTTGAATCAGTTTTCTTCAACACAAAATGATTTCCAATTTGTCTCAAGTGTCATCTGACTTGTGTATTCTGTTTTTCCAGATTTTCCAGAATAGTATCTGCAGTTTTCTCATTTAGGTCAGTTCTTATCCTTCATTTCTTTGTTGTCCCCCAGCTGACTTTGGATAGACAAGATGTCTTTGCATTGACAACAAAAGTCCTGAAATGAGGCATATGCTTTAGAAGGAAAAGTAAATACATCACGTAATTTGAAATGCGAAAAACATGTTATGCCAGTTTTTCAGTGTCATTATGTAAAGATGTAGCATCTGGGGCATAAGAAAAAGTCAGGAGAGATGCTTTAATAGAAAGTGTCAGAGCAACTCAACTCTTGTTCTCTCACTCTGCCTGGCAAATTTGTATAAAGTAAAGGTTTAAATAAGAAAAACTTTAAATTCTGGAACTCTTGGAGTGATACATTGTATTTCTCTTGAAAGCTTTTACATGTACAGGCAATTGGAAATGACTCCCTCAAACAGGAGGACAACTTTAATAACTGTCAAGTGTCAGTGAAGTAGACACATAAACAGAAGAAATGTCACAGTACATCAGCTTTTCCTTACTTCTCCAATTCGCTTTCCATGGCTTAGGCACCTAGACATGTATAAGACTGTGCATCAGTTCTGCACTTCATCTACTACAGAAAAACGTTGGTAGATCTGCTTTGCACCTTTCCTGTCTGAGTTACTCTTGCCTAGTGTTCAAATGGATTTTCATTTTAGAACTTAAGAATAATCTGTCCTTGAGGTACAACTATGGTTTAAAAAAAATGATGCTTTGGTATTTCACATATATTCTCCCTCAGTGATTTCTATGCAGAATCTGTTCACTGCACATCCAAAACCTTTCTAGTTAGTGTAAGGAAAAACTCAATTTCATACTGGAAAATAAGGCTGGGGGCTTTCATTTCAGCAGTGAAAACTACATTTAACTAACAGTTTAACTGTGTAAAAACAGAGACAGATTAGAGGCAGACTTACATTTCAAACATCTGAGAAAGGAGAAAAGTAAATCATACCAGAAACAGGCGCCCTACCCAGTCTTGACTCACAAGACAATCTACTTGTTTCCTTTCCACGAAAGCAAGGACAGCAGAATTGTACTTTTAATGTAGAGAAATTAGTAGAAGGATTAAGTAGAGCATATTTTTCAAGATCAAAATTCAACAAAAAATAAAATTCAATAGAAATACTACTGCATTATTCTAGTCAATAAGTCAAATGAGAATATACATCTTTGGATATATAACCTTCTGCTACAACCTTATGAATTGGTTTCCTTGAATATTTTACTCCCCTCTTTAACAAGCAGTCAATAGTAGGCTTTCCCTAAGTATCTATGCTGGGGAGAGGAAAGAATTAATCTAATGTTTTCTGAAGATTAAAGGATAGAGCATATTTCTACTGTGCGCTCATTTTCATCTAAAGGAATAGAATAGAATTTAAGCTTTTCTACCAAAGATACTGATGGTCTCCTACTGCTATTTTAACAGTCTGATCTCTTGTCTCAGCTTTTTGGACCCCTGGAGATCCCATTTATTTCAATTCCAACTTCTGACAGCTTATTAAGGACAGTGAGGACATACTTATTCTGCTTCTTCTAAGGATGAAGACAAAGGAAAAGTTTCGTCAAATAGATTAAGCAAATCTAAGATGGAATATTTTAAATCCTGAGAAAGCTAGCTTGTTAGAGAAAAGCAGAGTAGGTGGTAATCTCCCCTAAAAAAAAAAAAAAAAAAAAAAAAAGGAGTGTCCAAGCCCTGGGAGAAATATAATAGCGCTTATTTTTAAAAAGTACTGTGGTCATTTGATGCTTCAGATTTGCAGGAAAACTTGACAAGAAGCTGTAAATATTTTATGAAGGACTGTGGATGCTCCATATTCCATATTCTTCTTCTCTCTATATATATGTAGTATGCAATTGCCCGGTCTACAAAGAAAGAAGACAGATTTTCTCAAAATTCAAAGTTTGGGTCCTTAGAGCCTAAGATAACCACATTTTAATTTTCTTGGTCTGTTCATAGATCAGATATAGTGAGGTATAATATAACTTTGCAAGAATACTTTATCAAATTAAATAGTCTTACCTTTGGGGCAGGAAAGACACGAAAAGAAAGACAGGGTATTTTTCAATTATTTGAATCAACTTCTATGATCATTATAAAGAATCAAAAGAAACACAAGAGAAGACGACATTATGTAAAAGCTCACTGCTGAAGTATGAAATACAGCAATGATATCCAAACTTTTCAGAGTTGAGAGATTTTCAAATTTTATTATGAAATAAAAGTGGCAAATATTTATATGCTTACACTTCTTTATGCCCCCTTTTTGTCTACCCACATAGGTGACCTTTAGTTTAAAAAGGTTGCTGTATTTTTTCCAGATTTGGTTAGCATTTTTTTCTAAACAAAATCAGTGTACTTTGTGTAGAAACTATTTTCCTCAGGAAAAAAAAAAAAAAGTGATGAACAATGCTTTTGTAAAACTTGAGGAGGGTCTGCTAAAACCTCCTGATGCAAAACTCCGCATAGAAGAAAGAAAGGCCTTTAAATTAAAAAAAAAAAAAAAAAAAAAAAAAAAAGTTTCATTAGTATGTGAGTGAGGTAAGTCTTAGGTAAGTTTTGACATGAAGAAATCTTAAAAGTGCTAGGTGAGACAGAATAGAAATAGTAAATGCTTATGCATTTATTCTTTTGAGTATTTGCATTTGTGAATCCTTGCTTTTGTTTAAGTCATGATGTTCTGAATTGCTGCATGTTCTGTCCCTAAAAAACAATTATTTCCAGCCCATTGGAGGCCTGTCTTTTTACACCATGCTCCTCACTTTAGACCCTCTGTCTCTGCACAACCTTCATTTTCCCAGCTTCTGGCTGGGATTGACACACCCTAGAGTGTGAACAACTTTCCCCCAAAACAGTTTCAGTGCTTCCCACAGAGAAAAGCACATCTCCCCTCTTTTAAAAAGTATGATTTGGACTATTCAAAGGAACACAAATGAGAGCACCCAAACAGAATGCACCAAATGCACAATGGTACATGACCATTGCTTCAAATGTACAATGAAACTAAGAATATTTTGAACAAAGTAGGTAATAATTCACCTTTGTCTTGAAAGCTTGAGAAGCTGTGAAAGTGATGTGAAGGATAATGTGAAATCTTATGGAATAGTTGTTGCTTTTCTGCGCAATTTGGAAAATGTTTTGCATTTATTGAGTACTAGTTTGTAACTTCATGAGACAAAAAGATACCCAGAATTCCTTCAAAAGGAAAGTTAAAAAATGAGGAATGGAATCAATGTCCTTGTAAAGGTTTTTCTGCTCTCAACTGGAGACACCCTTCTATTTGGTATCTTAAAGTATACATAAGAAATGAGGAGATGAGAAAGATGCTTAGATCCATTATTAGGATGTTTATTTATTCCCCAGCAATTGTTTGACTATTATGGCTTATCAATTCAATTTCATTCTGTAGTAGAAAAAGCTCCTGTGGATATGCAGTCAAACATGGTGTCTTACAACTTATTAATTTCAGCTAAAAAATATGTATAGGTTCTAAATTATTTCCTCCCTTCTTTTCCCCACATTTTATTTTCCGTGGAGGAATCAACTCCACAGGGTATTTTAGACAGTGGGGAAGACTGATACAGAAGAAGCCCCAGGAGTGTTATATAGCAGACTGATTATGCTTAGATTGAGATGAACTGTGAGCATGACAGCACCGTGCTGATATTGTAAACACAACAGATATTTTAAAGAGTGCATAAACCTGAAGTTGCCTTGTTATTACACAGTCGTCCCTGTGTAAAGTGTGGCAGTCAGAGAAGAAACTGAGACAGGTTCTGAATTTTGTTTGGTGTGGATGAAATTTTCTGTGTCATAGCATTTCCAGTCAATCTGGGTAAGCAGCGTAGGTTATTGCTCTATATAAAGACATCTGCTAGAACTCAACTGGAGCTTGCTTAGCTTCTCTGGGAAGATCACGGTGTTCCTGCTCACACTGCTGAAACTCCTCACCCCTGAGCTGAGAGGAAAATATTTCTGAGCACTGTGAACCATTACACTTCCCTGACATGATTTGCCAGGGGAATTCAAGTTGTTTGTTCAAACTCTAGAGAACTCATGGTGTCATGCTGGGCTAACAGCCATCTTCAAAGTAGATCATCACTCCAATATAGGGTCTCACTGTCCCCAAAGGAAACTGAATGTATTATGTAGATGTAGGCTACATGTTGTAGATATTGGAAAGCTTGGCATACAGCCAAGCATGCATATATGATGAGTAAAAATTATTTAATCAAAATATAAGTCAAAGACAGATGCTTATGAATCAGTGTTACAGCACAAGCAGAGATACCCTGATCTGAGATTGATAGGGGCAAAGAAGCACTGATTCTGCTGCAGTGGAGTATAGAGCTTTTCTTCTACTACTTTTATAGTTTCCAAGTAACACTGTCTGCTGTGATCTTCAGAGGTTTTTAATTGCAATATTTTACTGATCTTACAAGGTGGAAATAAAATTTCACTCCTCTAGTTAAAACCACTATATGTGCTCTCTAAAGCACATAGCCTATACATAGATTCCACAACAGAAAAATTTTATAGAACGCAGCATCAAAACTAAATGTGGCAGTGTTCCCCACTGCCAAATTCAGACAAAAAAAGAAAAATAGCATTTGTCACAATTGTTGTGTCATATGCTGATAAGAGAGAGAGGGGAAATAAGGTTTGATTGTAATAGACCAATCTGTTCTCATTGTTGAAGAATCCATTGCCAAATAGGCACTGCATCAGCAGTAAATGTCTCCTTAGAAGATGTTAATAGGTGACTTGAATGATCATATATCACAAAATCTGCTGTTATCAGAAAAGAAACACAAGTCCATGCTGGATCTAAAATACAGGGACTTTCCTGTGCTTAGACCTTGAACCAACAAGTATGGATATAAATCTCAATCTCGGGAACTGAAAAGTCAAATTTTAGTACATCCTTCAATATATGCCCTCCCCAAAAGATGAAGCAGGAGGCAGTTCTGATGGCCAACACTGGAGAAATGGAGCAGCAGGTGCCAAGAGTTTCCTATACAGTGATCTAGTGTTTGACATAAAAATGACATATAATAGCACTTTATAGGCATTTTTAAAGAAAAAATACAGTCAGCATGTTCAGCCTTGACATTGCTGTTATATAGCAACAGAGAGTTAAGAATTATCTGAACACATTTAAGCAGATGATGAGGTGTTGTCTTGCAACCCGTGGTGAGGCATATGCTGTCTGTCAGTATCCCCTAATGCTGTGTGTGGCTGAGGGAACAATTGTACAGAATTTGTTGCTGTTCCTCCTTCTTACTCCTCCAGTAAGTCGGAGCTGACCAGTTTGAATCAAATTCAAGAAGGCAGATGCCTGAAAGCTCTCAGATTTCTACAGGTTTTGTTGAAGTGAGTGTTGGTTAGAAGGATCCCAGGCTCGTGTCATGTGGAGGAAGATGAGGGCCTATGGGAGGTCTGCTTTGCCGGTCACGGTGCGCATGTTGTTATGGCGAGCTACAGAGCATGAGCACCTCTCAGTCATAATCCTCAGACCTGTGGGAGGACGTACTGGACAGGGGAAGGGACAGAAAAAGGAGGAGAGACGCTAGAAGTGCTGCAGTCACAGTTCATTATAGGACAGAGCTGGAAAAACAGGTTTTCATCTGTTTTATCTCTGTCCACTGAATTTTCACTTTTATTCTATAATTTGCATTTTTAAGTGTGTGAAAAGCTGTAAAAATAAAAAAATGACTACCCTGAAGTTTTTTAAAAGGATTTAGAAAAATTCTTTGCATAGAAGTAAGAGAGGAATTACTTTAGCTGCTTTTATAATGGTGTAGCTTTATCTGTACGTATTCAAGTTTCACGTTATTCATCCAGCCCGCAATTGCAGAAAATACTTTTTGATACATTTCTTTTTAGCCCTGCATCTTCACTTGTAGTCTATCTTGTGAGAACTGTGTAGCTTTAAAATGATTGCCAGGCTCTTCAAAAACAGCATTTCATCTGAAAACCTGAAACCAGTTAGAAGATACAGTGAGGCAAGTAAATAGTTCATCCCTGGGATTGTCATGGCATCAAACTGAGAATATTGCTTGTGTTGTGGGGGAATTCTGTCTCTTCTGGGAGAAGAAAACTATTTAGTGTTTCCTTTCTTGCACACTAAGACCTCACTGATGGCAAGCTAGCACTATCTGTTTTTTGAATTACCTCATGAAAAAAAACCATGATTGCAAGCTCTCTCTGGACCTACACAGAACACACTGTAGGGGAAGGAGAAATAGTATTTCCTCTAGATATTTTTTATAACCTGTACATTTACCCCTTGCCTTTGAATATTCTCAGAAATACCAGACACATTTACATACAGTTGTTCTTCCAAGATTTCTTATCATCTGGGTTTGATTTACATATCCAGAGATAGTTCCTATGAGTTCCTAAAGGACGCAAACCTGTACATTTTACACAAATGTGCAGGTGACATTCTCTCAGATAGGACTTTAAAGTATTTAAATATGCATATATTAATTACTGAATAGTTTTGTAGGCTAATAAATCAGTATGAGTGCCTCTTCTCACATACATTGACAGGAACACGTTTGCTCTCTGCAACAGTGAGTAAGATCCTGCACTCTGTAAGATAGCTCAGTGGCTGCTTCCCTGTGGCATAAAACAAACCAGAAACTACCCTATCTCTTAGGCTACCTTGAAATGTTTCTTGTCTCTGAGAACTTTATCATGCCATGGTTCACCATGGTGAACCCAGAGCCAACATCAGGCTCTGCAGGCTGTTCCTAAGCCATGGCAGATCTCTCACTACTGAAATAGCTATGCTGATTGCATAGCCACTTTCAAGTGTGCTATTCATAGCTGTGCTGCATTTGCATAATCAATCAAGTCAAACCAGAGCTGCCTGTTTCTAATATGGCTAAATGTTGTGTACAAAGTAAAAATGGGGTTGAGTGAACCCAAACCATGCAGGCTGAACCTACTGTAATCTTCTACCTATGCACATGCAGGTATGAAGAAACCTTGAAGAAACAAGCCTCTCCTCTTAGAGGAAGGGGAGACTTCACACCTTTTCCTGCTGTGCAGTAATCCAGGCCAATAGTGAGAAATGCCTTTTCTGACTGGAGTGGGGGCACAAGATAAATATGCAAGAAATGGTATATTAGCCAAAAATTTGACTTAGTGGGACCTAAAACCTAAGCCATCTAGATCTTGAAATAATTTTTGGCGTCTTCTTAAGCTCCTCAGTCTGCAGTGTCCACCCTGCATTTTCACCTCTTTTGATGTCTACTGCAGGAAGAAAGCTAAAAAGCATGAACTCCCTTTAAATATACCCATTTTCCAAGACAGCATTTATTCTGACAGCAGTTAGGAATTAATGACACATCCGTATGTCATTAAAAATGCTTTCTGAGTAGCTGTTCTTCAAGTAATTAGTTCTTTTATCTCTTTATGTACAGTTTCACTGTTCGAAAAATTGCAGGGGACAGTTATTTCCTATTCTGTCTCCCTTTTTACTGGCTTGCACACATGTTCACTTCTGCTTTCCCTATCAAGTCAAGTTTGATTTAGTATTCCTGTATTACATTTTTGGGAAAAAAAGAAAGCATCAGAACAAAACCCTACTTCGACCCAAAACTTAGATTCTTTATCTCTTTATTAGAGAGAGATGAAAGAAAAATCTCTAAAATGTTTGAAACTGCAGCAATGGTGTATAAATGCAGCATTTTACTAGTCATATCTCCAGGTATATTTTGTGAAAATTCTGCTAGAGGAGCAAGTGGAAGCATCCTCTTCCTTCTTCGTTAGGCTATGCTTCTTAAATTTAATGAGAAAATCCTGTTTTTTTTTCTAGTTTTATGCTCAACTGATAGTGCAACTGAAATTAATATTAACTATCTTTCAAAAGAAATTATCTAGATCTGAAGAACTACTCCACAAATCAAAATGCATAAATACATTAATGTATAGGAAGGTATTTGGGCTGGAAGATAAAACTGCTGATTGAAAGTGCGTATTCCTGATGACCGAAGAGAATTCTGCGTGTGCCTGCACATGCAAATTGAGTGTGTTATTCCAGACTTGTGCAAGGATTTGTAATGAATTATTTGTTAGGATAAAAAAAAATTTACTCTGTATAATCAAATATCTCAGGAAATAAAACAGTGTACACAGTGCATTTTTTTAATTTACAAAAAATAATAATAATAATAATAGTTAAATTGCCTGAGATGAACCTAATTTCTCTGGAAGCTCATAGGCTGGAATAGCAGCTATTGTAGTAGTGTCAAGGCATGGATACCCTGTAAATTTCATGACGACAAGATCTCTTTCATGTAAGAGTCATATCTTTCTGCACATGTCATGAAGCCCAGGGAATATTTCTAGGTCATGTGAATAAACTTCTATGAACTCTCCAGACTTCCTGTTAGATAAAATACAACTGCAGTGACATATGATGATACTCAGATCACCATCATCGTCTAAAAAAGGAAAGAATTAAGAAATAATAGAACTGCAGTGTAGAAAAGGTAGGGATAATTGAAACAAACTTGAGGACTTAAGAACAGATGTAAAAGGTCAAGTTGAAGATCCCTCTATCCCCCCATTATCCAATCCCCAGTGATGGGCCAAAAAATAAAATCTCAGGAAGAATATAAACTCAAAGCAAGTATTTACAATACTTCCCCTGAGAATTTGCCCAGCCTCCATCCAGCTGCAATCTTGGGAGATCGTGAGTTGGAGATAGTCTTAATGTCTTTCTTTTCAGTAAGTTTCTTCAGTCCTGCTTTGAAACAGTGTACACCTGTGATTACTCATCACATCTGGTGGGATGGCTTTCATAGCTTAATGATATATTCTGGAAACAGACACCTACTTTGTTTGCTTTGTACCTGTTAATTACAAACTTTGTATGTTACTCCTTAGTTATTATACTCTATAAAGTTAAACCAGTATTTTTGGGAGATGAGGTTACAGAGATTTCAAAAATTCGGGCATTTTATTTCCTCTGCTCTATGCTTACAGAAACTACAAAGGCAGGTTGAAAAATCCACCTAATCACAATAATTTCAATCCAAAAATCTGCACACCCTGACAATTATATTTCAGACTAAATGAATTTTATTTAATTGGTTTATTTGTTAACGGATGAAGATTAAATAAGATACTTTACATCCTAAAATGTTGCTGCTGAACATGCAGTCCTTAATGATATAAATTTGTTTTCTTCCTGTATGCAGGACAGACACAGAGAGACGAAATACATGTAGAGCTAACCTCTCAGTGAGAAACAACATGTTGCCATTCTCCAGCAAGGAACTTTAATTACTTTTCTCCTTTCTACTGTTCTTTGAGGCATTCTTAATAGTTCATGTTTTCTAGACTCCTTGATGATTCTTGCTGATTTACCATCTTTAGTTGCTTGCCTCAGCTGTCTTGATCCTGCATCTTCTGTGGATGAGCACTGGCTGTGAAAAGGGCACGACCAACCTGTTTCTTAACTGATCATTCAGAAAGGTTAAAAATATTTCAGAAAATGAGTAGGTGACATGATGAATGACCTCCCATCAATAAGATGAAACACATAATGCAATAACTAACGTAAGCAATGCATAAAATGTTAAACTTGCAGATACTGTCTCTGTGTTGTTCTCATCCTTTCCTGAGATTGAAAGCCCAACTCCTCACTGCTTATCTTCTGGCTTTCACAGTACTGATGTTCCAATGGTGCAAAAGAAGAATGTTTTTTAAATATAGAGCTACCCAGCTCATTTGTGTTTCTAATCACACCTTATCAAATTTATGTCAGGTTACACTGCATCATGAAATGATTTCTTTAGAGGACTTAATATGTTAAATATATACATGCAGTAATAAATATTGTAGTCATTTACCAGTTCTAATGCAAGAACATTCAGAAATAAGAAAGCATTTAAAATCAGTTGGAATATACCACACATTTATATGTCAAAGTCAAAGCTGAAATAGTGTACAGAGTTTCTGAAGATAAGTAGAGACAACATCAGAGAGTTTATTGTAGAAATAGGTCCTGACAAAATGCCTGTTCCTTCCAGGGGCAGCTGGAGTTCTCTGGCCTTTAAGTGGTCAATAAAGGAAGAAAAAAAAAAAAAAAAAGAAGAAAAAAAAAAGTAAATGAAATCATGAGTATATGAAATGCCATCATAAGCTTCCTTTGGAAATATATTCAGGTCTTCACTGATTCAAAAATGAATGTCAGCAATATCATTCTCATTCTATAAACCTTATAGTCTACTTAATTAAAAGCTCCTCATGAAAAGCACAGTGTAAAATTCAGTAAACTGTCAATAAACTGGTTTTTCTTATTTGTTTGTCATAATTCCAGTCTTTCAAGTCTACATCATTTTCTGCAAAGTGCTATTCAATTTACTGCTTTTAATGATGTCTTATTAAGTTGTCTCTTATTAAGATAGCTTCCTGTGAAGATCTCCAAATTTCAAAATTAATTTCTCTTATTACTACAAAAAATAAAAGTCCTAATGTAATTAAGATTTACTGAAGATTTCTTTTTCAGCACTCAGAGAAAAGCTCACAGAGAATATAACTGCATTTGTTGATTTATGGTTCTTGGCAGACTACAATGGAATACATATAGGATACCCAGCAGTAAGCTCATTTATCAGAGAAGTCTAAGTTTAGGTATCACTGCTGAGCTTTGTCTACATAGAAAAGCTTAACAAGCACTGACAATGATTGTGAGAAACATAGGTAATAGAAATGATGCTAAAATAGTTTAATTGCAAGAATAGACAGGCCAAAATGCACTGTACATGTATGTAAAACTTATTCTAAATTTCCAAAGCAATTATGTTTTGATTCACTTATAGAAGATATGAAGATACAGTTCACACCAAAGAGACCTTTTGAAGAAATTTTGCAAATACTGCATGGAATTTTATAAAGAAGTTGTTCTTACAGCTTTCTCAGTTGCCAAATATCACTCTGCTTTATTTTACAAATTCAGAGTGGATTTTTTTTTTAAACTAAGCTCTTTACAGCAGTTTTCAAAAATATCTAAATGTCTTTTTTTTGCAGCTGCATTTGCTCTTCTGCTATCCTTATATAGTTGTAAAGTCCCAGAAAGAAGAACTGTATCCTAAGTAACTGGTGTTTCACCCTCTTCTCCACTGCTATTTCTGAAAATGGAAAGCACTTTTGACATTGCTAATTAATACTGTATTATGCTCCTCAGTGTTCACAGAAAAGAAAGGGGTTGTTTTTTAGGTCTCTTGCCAGGTATGTATGTGCAATTGGTTTGATCCACTTACATCCTTTGTACAATAGCTTTTGCAAAGAAACAAAAGAGACTTGACATAAAGGCATCTTGATTACTTCTATCTTTTCTAACAAAATGTAGGAGTCATGAATTACAATTTGTGGTAAAACATAGTCAAATACACTAAAATTCGTGCTTAAATTGGTCTGAGTAAGGCTGAAGCCTCCAAAGCTAAAGGGCACAGCTGTGACGCATGGTCTGTCATCTACACTGTTGTCTCTGATGTCTAAGGAACATACCACACAGGCACAGCAGGCTCCAGAACTAGTAGACCTCTCTGACTATGCAGACTGTGTGACCTAACCTCTTCCCAGGTGCTATTTCTTTGTGGTCTTTTGAACAGTACAGGGACAGAGTTGAGGCCTTGCTGGCATTAAGAACTAGAACAATTTAACAAGCATTTTTATTCAAATCACTATTTATAAATAAATGATTGGTTGTATTATCAGAAACGTGTGTTTTATTTTCCATCAATCCTGCATTTTCAGTGTTTTTCACCCCTGAATTACTCATCTAGCTGAGTAGTTATAATCTGTTTTTCTAACTTTGGGTCACATTCTGCCATTGTTGATTTTGGAGTGTCTTAGAGTCACTGAATCAAAGAATATCCTGAGTTGGAAGGGACCCACAAGGATCACTGAGTGCAATCCCTTGCTCCACACAGGACCACCCACCTTCGCTGAAATCAGTTTGATAAGCCAATGATTCATGTATTATTTAGAATTCAAATGTTTTAAAATCTGGTCCTGGAGATGCCAAGATGAGTACTGGTATCAGAGTGCTACTAAAGAGCTCTTATAATTTTCTTGTGATTCTAAGTAAGCCTCCACATAGATAAATGTCTGCTAGCTTGCTTTGCACTTCAGCTTGTTTGCTAGGCAATTGCTAGGCTAGGCAATTCCTCTGGGTTTACTCAATTTCGGGAACTCTGCTAACACAACGTAAACCAGTTCTGGGGCTTAATTTTTTGTCAGTTTTTTATATGAGTGCAATCTTCCAAAACCAACTTCTGTATCATTATAAATGCTTGACTTGAAACAAAGAACATGTACCTTATCCAGCAGTACTTCAGAAGACTTTGCTTCTACAAAGGTATTCCTTTCTCCTCTCATGGCATTTTGAAGTTCTTAGATTTAAAACTCCTTTGAGCATCAGTAGTGCAGGGTAAAGAGAGAAAAGAGTTACTGAGTAGGGGGGAAACGACTTTGCTTTTTGCAGAAGGGTGAGACTATGGCAATTGGCTAAGAGCTTTTTGATGTAGGAGTGATGTTGGAGGCGTGAGATGCCAGTCACAAAGTGAGTGAACTTCAGAAGAATATGACACAGATAACAGGCAAAAATGGCCTTTCAAGAGGGTGACTGTAGAGTGATCAGACTCTCAGCTGAGAATAGAGGGAGAGTTTCCCAAATGAGTAATGCTCTATTGACTACTTAGCAAGGGCCTGAGGCTGCCAGCTGTAGGTGCCTGATGGAAATATTTTCTCTGTGTATGCTTATGTGCCTATGCCTTTCATAGAGTGTCTTTAACAGAAATCTGCTGTGCCTTTCAATCCTTGAAACAAAAGTTTTCCTTATTTTTTGACAATTTTCCTTTTTTATTTATCCTTGCAGTAGTACATATAGCAAGAGGAAATATGTGTCTTGATAGTAAGAAAAAATTAAGTGGCACTGGCCTGAAGTTCATTGATCAATATTCTCCACAGATAAAGAAGTAGAAAGTTAGAAGAAGAAACCAATTTCAGTCAATACAGTCAGCACTGAAGTTGACTTACTTGAAGGTGTCCTTTCCTCTACTCTAACAAAACAATGAAGATGTCCCTCCATTTTTGAGGAATAGATAAATAAATAAATATTTTCAAGTAGGAGGCTAGCCTCTAGAAAATATAGAAATAACAGTAGGATTGCTTAAAGCAACTTGTGATTCTCAGTTTTGTTCCAAATCCTCAGTTAAGAGGAAGTCAAGCTATTCTTTATTGCTTTCCATAGCAGAATGTTAAGAATTAAAGATATGGGGGTAGAAGCAAAGAGAGGGAGCAAAGTAGTCAATAAATTCAGGTAAATCACAGCTACTATCTCTATTCACAACCACTGCATTTCTGTATACATTATCTTTTTCATTTCAAACTCATTACTAAATAATGTTCAGAATGAATTAAGTTTGTCTTCTTTAATTGAGTTTAGCAGTGAATAATGAGGTGGACTTGCCATCATTAAAACACAGTTGCCTGTTAACAATGTGTTCAGAGCTGCTGGAGAGGGATGAGCAGTTAATCTGATAACGGGAAGTGTATGCATATTTGGGTGCTTTTCTTATGGGTTTCATATTATTTACCAGAGACATGATGGTGGCTTATAGCCAATAAATACAGATTTCACTTTTCCACTTCATCTTACACTATATATTGTTTATTTTTAGTATAGTATACATATATTAAGGGAGTGATGAGTCATTAAAAAGAACAGGTAAAGCATAATATTGGATGGCCTACATTTTGCAATGAATTCATAAACTTAATTCATGTCTTTTTTCAAATTGTTTTTTAATCTTTATTTCAAGTATGTTGAGCAAATGTTTCATTTATTTATTTTATTCTACCTGTAAAGTAAACAGCACTGTCCTTTAGCAGTGTTTACTTTCATATGTTTGTCTAAGTGCCTACAGAATGGGATCTGCTGTTGTGGTAAAGCTTGAAATTGTAACAGCGACTACTCAGCTGCTCATGATCAGCCTTCAGGCAGCCTGGAATTACTTTTATTCCTTGCACCGTTTTACATACAGATCATGAATAATTTGTGTATTGTTTATAGCTTTAATGAGGAAGAGATACAAAGTATTTATGTTGGCATTGTTGCATTTCCTGTTGTGCTGCAGGTAGACACATGATTAAAACCTTATAATCAAGCAATAATTTTTCACATTCAGAGTGCTTGTCCTGCTGCTCAGGACTTTTCTTTTTAATTAAAAATCTGAGCTCTGGTATGTATTGCATGATGTCAATGGTAATAGCCAGGACAACATGAAAGAGTCATCAACAGTCTCTTTAGAGCAGAAGGGGAAGGCAGTGGTATATCCGACACCTTCCTTAACTTCATGAAATGAATTGCAATGGACACAGTATAATGTGAGCTCTAATCAAGGTTAGCCCTCCCTTGGTAATTTGCTGTCTGTGCATGGAGGAAGTGGAAAGGCAGAAGCAGAGAGCTTTAACAGTGCATAATAAAAGTCAGGCATGCTCTTTTCGCTTAAGACTAGTTCAGAACTAAAAAGTACAGTTTGCTTGTTTGCTTGTTTGTTAGTTTAAAAATGAGGTAAAATAGCACAAAATGCAAAATAAGACTATAACTCGTCCCTCCATAAATTGTGTACTACTTAATGCTGGAATCTCTTATTCCAGTGGGGTAAAATGAACAGGAAGTCCTTGCTTTTTTGCCTTCTATTGTAATCAGGATTAATATATGAAAGCCAAGCTTATAGTGCAGGAGTAATGAACTTTATCTGAAGAATCAAGAACATAGTCCCAATAGCTTCAACTTTTCTGATAATCAAATCTCACTGCACCCTCGCACTAGTATCTGCAGATCCTGCTAAGCCACATGGTAAAGCAGAATCTCAGCATAATCCTGGCTGAATCACCATATGGTGAAAACACCATTACAGAATCATGGAATCGTAGGGGTTGGAAGCGACCTCTGGAGATCATCGAGTCCAAACCCCTGCTAAAAGCGGGTTCCCTACAGTAGGTTGAGCAAGAAATTGTCCAGGCAGGTCTTGAATATCTCCAGAGAAGGAGACTCCACAACATCTTTGGGCAGCCTGTTCCAGTGCTATGTCACTCTCACTGTAAAGAAATTCTTATTCACATTTGTGTGGAACTTCCTGTGTTCCAGTTTTTTGGCCATTGACCCTTGTCCTATTGCTGCACACCACTGAAAAGAACCTTGACCCACCCATTTGTCTCCCCCACACTGGATTTTTATAAACATTAATCAAATCAGCTCTCAGTCTTCTCTTCTCCAGGCTGAACAGACCAAGGTCTCTCAGTCTTTCCTCATATGGGAGATGCTGCAGGCCCTTACTCATCATTGTGGCCCTCCTCTGTACTCTCTGTAGAAGAATCCTGTCTCTTTTAAATTGGGAGCCCAGAACTGGACACAGTACTCCAGGGGAGGCCTGACCAGGGTAGAGTAGAGGGGGAGGATCACCTCCCTTGACCTGCTGGCCACACTCCTTTTAATGCACACCAGGATCCCATTGGCCTTCCTGGACACAAGGCCACACTGCTGGCTCATGGTCATCCTGTCATCCATCACGACCCCCAGGTCCTTCTCCACAGAGCTCTTCTCCAGCAGGTCTAACCTGTACTGATGAATGTGGCTATTACTCCACAGTGTGCAAGACTCTACACTTGCCCTTGTTGAACTTCATCAGGTTCCTCTCTGCCCAACTCTGCAGCCTTTCCAGGTCTCACTAAATGGCAGCACAGCCTTCTGGTGTGTCAGCCACTCCTCCCAGCTTTGTATCATCAGCAAACTTGCTGAGGGTGGACTCTATCCCTTCGTCCAGGTCATTGATGAAGATGTTGAACAAGACAAGGCCCAGTACCAACCCCTGGGGAACACCACTAGTTACAAGCCTCTAATTGGAGTCTGTGCCACAGATCACAACCCTCTGAGCTCTGCCAGTCAGCCAGTTCTCAGTCTACCTCACTGTCCTCTGATCTATCCCACACTTTCTAAGCTTCATTACAAGGATGTTGTGGGAAACAGTGTCAAAAGCCTTGCTGAAGTCAAGGTACACAACATTCACTGCTCTCCCCTCATCTACCCAGCAAGTGATGACATCAAAGAAGGCTACAGGTTGGTCTAGCATGATTTCCCCTTGGTGAATCCATGCTGACTACTCCTGATAATCTTCTCTTCCAATTGTTTGGAGGTGGCATCCAGAAGAAGTAGCTCCATCACCTTTCCAGGGATGGAGGTGAGGCTGACTGGCCTATAGTTGCCCATTAACCAATGTGTGTGTGAGGTTTAGTGTCAGTCCAGACACGGCTTGGTTTCACATTCTTGATTCCTTCTGCAGACTGTGATTTTACAAAAATATTTAGTGGTTAGGTAGTGGTTAACATCAAACAACTGCATACAGGTGAATATACTTGATAAGCATTATTTTGCTGTAACAGTATGGGCTCAAGCTATCGACCTTAGAAGGAGAGTTAAGTGGAGGTGAAGTTGTCACAGGTATGTTCCATGCAAATGCTTCCCACTCCAAATTAGGTACCAGATTGAAGTCCTCTGGGGGATCCTTCCCAGTCACACTGTAAAAAGATGCAGAATATCTGGCTGAAAGCTTTGTCCTTTCCTTTTCCTTTGTATGGTGTATAGTACACATTGTTGACATACAGAAGGGAAAGAACAGTAAAATAATTGCACCATCAAACAAATGAGCAGGTATGTAGCATCTGAGAGATCTCAGAAGGTATTGGAGGTGAACAAAGCATGGGGAAAATATTATTTTTGCTTCCTGTAGATAGATAGAAATGGCCTAGTGAATATACATACTTATGAGTATGTGACTTGGTCTAGGCAACTCAGAAAACATGCAGTTTTCTGTATTATTTTCTTGCATGAGAGCATGTTAACAGATGTTAGTATGTACCCGTTTTGTCTTAAGTCCTTGCTCCTCCATTCCATGTTAAAAAAAAACAACAACAACAACAACAACAAAAAACCTCTCGCTATCTCTTGCTCATTCACAGTTCAGATATGCTCCCCATTTAGCAAAACAGATGTTCTCTTTAAATAGGCTTCAGGTAGTATGGACATCTCAGCCTTTCCTTAATGAATCAGTTGTAACTGAATTACATATGCATAAATGCAGCCTAAGTCCTTCAAGGACATACTCATTAGCTGTGTCATTTTGGATTCACTCTTTGGAAGAAATATGTCCCTGTGGCTGTTTGAAGCATTTAGATTCACTGATTATATCTGAAAATACCCATTTGTTATATATGAACTATATACTGCTTATATATTAACTGTATATTGCTATGTACACAGGAAGAAAAAGAGACCACAAGATAGTTACTCACAAAGGTATAAAGTAATTCCTGTTATATTCCACAGTGCAGTATTCTTTCCACATACATAAAATAATAAGATGAGAATCTGATCAATCATCCCTAATAGCCCTATTTCATTCACAGTTGTATAACTTTTTTTTTAACTGGATTTTTCTGATTTATAATAAAGTATCAGGAAATACATTTACCTGTAATAATTCACAAATATGTACAGTGTAAGTTATGAGAGGTTTTGATTTCTGTCAGTGGAGGTAGCAGGGTTGGTATTTTGAATACATGTCATAAAGGAACATAGCTTGGGATAAAACATTTTCAAGGGAATATGTGATATTCAGAAAACTTATCATGAGATCTATCAATAGCAGCAAAGTTGTAAAATGCTGAAGCTTTTGTGGGAAAAAAAATCTTGCAGATCTTAAACCTATTTTAAAAACACAAGTTTTGTGTACAATAGGTAAAATATGTTGTATGAGTTTGGATCACTAGGTATAGTGATCTTCAATAAAGAGATATTTGGTTACCCTTAGCCATCTAAGCTTTGTGACACAACTCTGCCTAATTAATCAGTTCTGCCTTTTTAAGTTCCATTTTTACACTTTTTTTCAGTGCACTAATTTTCACTGTTACAAATGAGGAAGCTGTAGTTACAAGCAGTTTCCCCAGTGCTGAT
Source organism: Anser cygnoides (assembly GCF_040182565.1). Classification (NCBI taxonomy): domain Eukaryota; kingdom Metazoa; phylum Chordata; class Aves; order Anseriformes; family Anatidae; genus Anser; species Anser cygnoides. The sequence continues at coordinate 14,234,259 of NC_089912.1, read as the reverse complement.
GTGAATTATGGTACTGTTGAAACCAATGAGCTCTTCCTTGATGTCAGTGCTAAGTAATGGAATACCTATATGGGCTATTTCATAAACAAAATGCCCCAGAGCCAGTAATTATTTCAGAGGCCATTTGGGACCATCATACAATCACTATTTCTTTCCTTTTCTCCTTCATCTGGTGTCAACATTCATCAATATTCAGGGTTTTGGTCCTCTTCATTGTAATATAAGGATCTTATTTAAAAACAAACACCTGCACTTCATTGGGCTCTAGGGAAGATGAGCCAGCTATCTACGTGTACTTCAGCTCCAGGCAATCTCCGCTGCATTTTTTTTTCCTAATAAAAAGCTAATTTGGCTCCAAAGAAAGGCCTAGCTTCTACTGTCTTTCCTAATTCAAACGTATTTCAGTGAGACTGCACAAGGAATAACTATGGTAATTTGTGGATTAGCAATGGCATGTCACCCCAAGAAGGTGACAGAACACCTTTTCTGTTTCCATTCAAGTGCAGTAGGTATCCATGATTTGTAACAGATGGATAAGTGAATATCGGAATGATAGTGAGCTCCTGGGGCTTCCCCACAGTAAGAGATGATTTTGGCCTGCCTTTGTTTCCACGTAAAAAGGGGTCTGCTAAATCTTTGTGGAGGAAGATTTACCCAGTGGGCCAGAGTGACTGATCCACCAGAAATAAACTTGTACATTGGAAGCTGTTCTGTGTGGCAATGGGGAATGTAGTAATTGCAGATTCATAATGTTTGATTATAAATTATGTTTGAGTGCTCGTTAGGGCACAAGAGCATGCATTTCATTACAAAAACACAAGGATTTAATACAGGTAAGAAGTCATTATGGCACTCAAGGGCATAATAAACTGTAAGCAATGCAGCATTCCTTCATAACAGTAAACTAATATATATTCAGTTTTAAGCTTTACCCTAATAAATAGGCCCCAATGCCAGACAATGCTCCAAACAAATGAGAAATAGAGAGACAGTATTTTCAGATTGGCATTTCTCTCCTCTGTTGCTTGGCCTGTACTTGTTTAAGGCTGTTTTTCTGTTGAAAGTTGATCTGAGGAGAATTTGACAACATTATTGCTACCCTGATTTTATAGAAGTCACAGAAGGCATTAATAACGTGATCAAAGCACTATTCTGTTCTGGGGAAAATAAATAAAAAAAGGAGGTGGGTGTGGGGTGCTCTTTGCTACAGCAAAATGCCAGTGTTATAAAACAGATTATACAGTCAGATTCTGAATGCGGACAGAAGCAGTTTTCTTGACCTTTGTTCCTGTTATATTTTATATGTGCTAGAAGCTTCTTTTAAGATCAAATGCATTTTTCCACTTCCAATAAAATCTCTCATCGTGTTTCTCTTGTGTGCTCTGAGAAATCAGGACAGGATGTCTGCACCCCCAACTCCATTGTGCAGAGTTTGAGTTAGTCTGAAATCCTGGATAGTTGTGTAACTGCAGTGCTCTGTGGTACTTCTCAAAAAGGCTAATTACCCTGTGTCAAGCATGTTACCAGTGGAGTGGTGTTAATTACCTTTTTTCTCTATTTGTTCAACTAATTAACTTAATTAGGTTCAGCTTAGGCCCATTGTTTCTCACCTATTCTTAGCTTGAAGCTTGCTGCTGCTTTGTCAATTCTAATGAGAGACTTACCTATTTATTTTTTTTCCATATATATTAATTGTGTCATCTAAACATGTTAGCCCTCTGAGAGTTGGCCGTGGTACCAAAGACTAAGGGAACAATACAGTCTCACTGTGGTCCCTAGAAAACTCATCAAAGAAGTCATTTTAGAGCACATTTTTGGGCATGCGAGGGAGAAGAATGTGGTGGGGAAGAGTTGGTATGGCGTGGACAAGGGTGAGTCATCCTGCTCGGGGCCCAGGACAGGAGAAACATCAGCATATTGCAGGGGCTCACACTGACTGTAACAGTGGTGCTTCAGAAGTGGTTAACCTGTGAGGAAAGGCCACAGAGTCAGGACTGGTTCATTGGGGGCACAGGAGGCTTTGATGGGCCTCACAGCACCCCAGTACATATAGGAGTCAATCAAAAGGATGGGGATGGGCTCTTCACAGTGGTGCTCCTGGTGGGAGTGTGAGAGACAGTATCTGAAACAGGTTTTATGCAAGCTTGTTTTCAATGACTTGTTTTCAATGAGGACAACCAAGGAGCAGGGTTGGGGCCCAGGAAGGTGGTGCCATCTCCCAGCCTGGAAGGTTTCCAGTCCCCATGGGATAAAGCTTTGAGCAACCTGGTCTGATCCCGCATCTGAGCCTGCTCTGGGCTGGAGTTTGGGCTAGAAACCCCCTGAGGTCCCACATGGCCAGAGGTATTGTGTGCTGCTTCGTTCCCCTCTGTGGCATTTCATCACTGGGTAGAAATAAATTATGCCTGTATGGTATAGTTGAGCCAACATTGCTTTGCTAGCTTGGGGTCTGGAGAAATTTTGTTTGCTGCCACCACTGTGCTGAAAATTCTTGTGTGGATAGAGTTTCCTTCCAGAGAAGACCCTCTGTTGGAGAAGTGGTGTAAATTCCTTTAATCAATCTATTCTGCAACTAGGACAGTGAGCTGTGCACCAAAAATGCTCTGTATTGTAGTCAGTGTATTAATTCATAGCAATGCACTTCTTTAAATATTCAGTTTAAGAATCTTCTCTAGATTTGTCAAATGTGAAATAAACTGCATACTATCCACATAGCATGCATAAAGCATTCTAACATAAGAGAAAAAATGGAAGCATGGACAGATCCATTTATCCAAGATCATACAGTCTGTGTCACAGCTAGAAAATGGATCCATTTCCGTTTGCTCCTGATATTATGACTTACACATGGGAGTATTTTTCTTCAGTTGTTAGCCACAGAGTATATAACACGTAAAAGCTTCACAGTGTTGAAATGAATATCCCTTACTTCCTCTTGTCAGAAAATTTCAGCAGCAAGAGAAAAGAGCTGCCTTACTTTTCTCTAGTTACTATAGGTCAGGAATTTTCATGCCCTATTGATAATATGACAAAAAAAAAAAAAAAAACAGAGACAGAAAATGGCAGCCATTTCCAGCTAAATCAAAGTGAAGGTTTGGCTAATTTTGGCTATTTTTTTTTTTGGCTAATTTTTGGCTATTTTTTTGGCTAATTAGAGAATGCATCATTTGGTTTTGACTGCCAAATCCTAAGAAATGTTGCACTTTTTACTAAGTTAAATATGTGTAGAAATGTATCTCTGAACTCAGGACACCTTGTGGGACTAGAGTGAAGGATGACCGGTTCAGATAGGGGTATGAACTTTTACTATTGTAGCCCTTCTTATTGTTAGCTGCCTCCAGTCCACTGCCACGGAGTGTGCATTACATGACCATGAAAATGAAGGATTTTTGGAGTGAGGGAGTAAAATGGTGCCTTGATATATCATCACTGAAATTGCTCTAAAACTTCATGCTTTGAAGGAAAAGAAATGTAACCTTTTTCTCTCCCACAGCATTTCTTCGTGCTTTGTTCTTCTGGCTTGTTCTTTATTACCCAAAGATCAACATAGAGCACCATAAAGCACACAGAATTTGAAGATATGCCTTCATCAAATGAAAGTAATAGGCACTAAGAGATTAACCCAAAGTCAGAGGAGTCCCCTTGCTTTCCATGGTCTTTCATTTTAGTTAAAATTGAAATGTCTCAGACAGAGAAAACCTAGGCAGATGCAAAATAATATATTTTTTATTCTGATCTACAAAAGACTTACTAAGTGTAGCAAGTGCAAGCTTTGTGCTGTACATTCTTTAACCTCCGCTTAGCTTCAATTTTCAGCTTTTGTGAAAGATTCTTCTAGTATCATGGGGTGCATCTTTCATCAGACTATTTTCAGTAGCATCAACAAAAACTCCGAAAGTCAAGCCTTCTGCAAAGTATTAAGGACTTTTCTGCAAGGAAAGCATCAGTTTTTCAGTATTTCAGATGTGAAATATGACACTTAGAAGAAAATGCAACCCCTGAATGTATTGTAATATGAGAAGCTGAGTGATTTATGAGCAAGGCAATAGTTCTAGGAATAAAATGACTGTGATCACTTACTGCTATTAGGAAGTGAACATTCTCTCCCATTCCCTCAGGAAAAGGTTACTTTACTGAGTGAAGAGTATGTGTTCACATCAGGTACTGACAGATAATCTTTTGCTACTGTAGATTAAGTGGATGACCCAGAGTTTATATGCCTTCTCTTTTACCTGCAATGCTTTGGATAGAGTGTCGCATGGGTTAACAGAATTTTCCAGGTAATGTACCTTTAGAAGGAATTGACTCCATTTGTAAGATTTGCACCATTAATGGGCATTCAAAAAGAGTGGAAATATTGTTTGAATAAATAAAGGAAATATGATGAAATATCTATGGTAGAATTATGTAACATGGCAGGTATGTCACTCCCAGTAATGCACACATGCTCAGCACAGTTATTACACAAGCTAAACTGATTATATGCATTATCCAGTCACTGTGTAAGTACCTGAATAGTGCTGTAGATGTACATAATCCTAACCTATGTTAGTACATATATAAAAATTAACCTTCTTTGAGTTTGTTTTACTTGTTTACAGAATTTCGTGCAAAGGTTCTTCATCTGTTGCATGATGCACTGTTTTGGACAAACCAGACAAACTACTCGGCTTTAGTTCACCTGGAACAAGTCACACTTCCTTATGTTATGTTGCGTGTTTAGGCTGACTGCTGTTAAACGCCCTTAAGTGGAAAGTATTTGGAATTCCTTCCTAAACTTTCTGTTGTTACTGGTGTTAGTATTATTGTAGGTTGCACTGCATCTGCACTGATATTTTCTTTATCTGTTGTCAGAGCTTTTCATAATTTTCATTTTTTAAGATTTAGTTTTGGTTTACATTTTAACTGTATCTGTAATCTCAATGGCATATACTGAAAACATCTAACAATTTTGTTAAACATTATCTCCTTAAAATACGGTATCTTTTCTCTTATTATTGAATCCAAATGTCTCTTAACTTCACAGCTGCCAATAGCAAATTAATCAGAACCACAGATATTTGACCTCAAGTACTTCATGATATCTAAATGAGCTTTGGATAATAGTTTTCTTGCTATGGGAAAAAATTAATAATAGCATAAATAGCTAAATGATTTTTATGTTCAGTGCAAATTACTCAATGTGGGATGTAATGTAGAGAAAAGCACTGAGATTATTTTTTTAGAAAAAAGAGAAAGGTTTTTCTAATAAGCTGGTTAGGAGTATATGAGAGCTGTGGCTTTGTTTTACATCCTCCCTTTAGTTTGCAAGTGTACCTTTCCTGTTGAATTGCTCTGTCTGCTTTCCTCCTCTTGGCATGCACACTGTCTTAATTTTTCACATTCTGCACGCTTATGGAGGTCACATTATACTTCTCCATATGCTTCATGCAAGTTTTGAGCAATATAAGCTGACCAGTCCAGGTTCTCCCAGCCCATTGTGCTGTGTTATTTTTGTTTGTTTGTTTTGTGTTTCTTTTTCAGTTCTGGTGTTTGGTTGGTTGGTTTTTGGTTGTGGGGGTCTTTGGTTGGTTGTGGTTTTTTTTTGTTGTTGTTGTTGGTTTGTAGGTGTTTCTTTCATCGTGCTGAATGTAAGGGGTTTTTTTTGTTTGGTTAGTTGGCTGGTTGGGTTGGATTGGTTGGCTGTTTTGGTTCTAGTGGTTTTTTTTTCAATTTTCATTGGCACAGCCCTTAATGCCTATTTAGAATAATATTTGGGATGCTTAATTTAGAACGTCTCAGAATGAGAATCCTATATTCTTACCCACCTTTAGCGTACCCTAGTTAGGGATTTATATAGAGTAAGAAATAATTTCTGTGTTGCAAAGTTGCAGGGCTGACTTAGAACTTAATTATCAATATTTACATTGTTAATGTGTTTTACACACATAGTTCTATAGGTGCTGAGCAGACTGTAGATGCACTAAAGATTGCCCTCTAAATCATGTTGTTCTCAGTTACTTCTTCCTACAGATCTACTTCTAGCCAAAAAATATTTCTGTATACTAGTTTAAATGTATCTGTTTTCTTCAGTTTCTTGATCACCAGACTAATTCTAACTGAACGCTGTGGTTCTGGCTCGTATAATCCACTGTGCTGCTCTCTGGGCAAAACAAAGACATCAAATCAAAATTGTATTTATTCTTCATTTAGAAGCAAATTTTGCCACATTTATTCAGTGTGAGTGGTAACTATGAGTAAGAATAGCTTAATGGGATTCCTTGAAAAGGTATTGCACAGCCTGTGAAAGGGAAGCATATCTGGACCATAAGTTAAAAATGTCTGGTTACTAAGTTATAAGTTATTTTTAAATAACTTGATTACTAAAGTTGTCATTTGTTCACTAGTTCCCCAATGGTTTTCATGTCTGCTGTTCTCTGACCTTTCCATTGTCTTGTCTTTTCTTGCTGAACAGAAATAATTTAGTTTTCTAGAACTGACCTGTAGAAAACAGACACAACACAAATCTGCTGATCACTGACTCAACAAACTCAGTCATGTCAGAAAGTCACTGCCCTACCAAATCTGCTGTGCAGGGCCCTGAGGAGTTGACATAATGAATCAGCCCTCCCTGGTGAAGATTACTGCGTTGTTGTGTTGTTTTTGGGCTTTTTGTTTGTTTGTTTTTTCATCTAAATGCTAAACATCTGTCTGTTCTTCTGTTTTCCTCTTTTTCCATGGCAATGCTGTTAAAAATGAATGGGATATGCATATCAAGCATGCATGGTACTGTTTGTTCACTTCAGGAACTCGGAGGGTACCACTTGACCAGCAGAAATGTCAGCATGAATCAACATAATGTCACACGGTGATTATAGTTAGCCTCTCTACTCTTACTGTGCATTGCCTATTGCTTTGTTTTTTGCCTGCTTGACATGGAAGATTTTAATGACCCATCAGAAGAGAAGCTTCAAATCACTTGATTAAAAAAAAAAATCTATTTAAAAAAATGATAAAAGATCCGACCAGAGAAGATAGAAAAAGAGAAGAGTTTTATTCCTACATTGCCAATTTATCATTATCGCTTTACATTATTTTGTCTTTAGAGATGGAGAAGCAGTATTAATAATTTATCATGTCATTAATTGTCAGGGCATCATATGTCATCTCTGTTCTTGCATGCCAGCTCCTGCATGTTTTTCCTTTTCCTAAACTGATCCGACTGAGCCAGATCAGTATGAAGACCTAGATGTCATTGGTCTTCTGCAGGAAATATAGAAAGATCAATTGACTAGGAAAATCTTTGAGAAAATATTTGTAATTCTGAAGATAAAAGACAGTCATATGGAAACAGAGAAAAGTTTTGATGAGGATTTCCATTTAGGAGAACAGAAGGACAAGCTGCAGGAGAAAAAATATCCTTGAAACTGTAGTGAAACCAGAGTCTCTAAAGCTTCTCATGAAAAATGTAAAGAAACTAATCTAGAATAGCCTATCTTTATGATCAGTTTTTGTTTGTTTGTTTGTGTGTTTGTTTGATGGAAAGGCTTCAATTCAAGGTCCTCTTTCTGATACTTTCACAAACCAGATAAGTACTGTGGTTTGCAGGAAAGTATTTTGTCCCTTATTGAAACTATCAAACTCTGTATTAATAACACAACTGCTAGACAGGAATTTTTAAGGTAAAGCTCCTGAAACATATGAATAATTTTCTCTGTATCTGTTGGACTTGTTGCCTGAGAAATGAGTCCTGATTTTGATAAATCATTGCTTAAAACATTTTGTCTGAAATTCCACATTCTCTGTGAGATCTTCTTATCTTGCGCATAAAATTTTCTTGACCAGAAAATATTGGGTTAAAAAAATGCCAGATCATTTCTGTGCAGGAGCATCTCTGCATCCCTGAATTCACTGTGATACATCTTGATAGATTTACTGTGATGTCAGGAGGTATCAACATTAGCAGTAATGTTCATTCGCATACACAGACCTAGGAATACAATGGGTGCATTTAAAAGAATGAATAATACAGTTAAATATGTTTGTTACTGGAGAATCTTCACTTTACTTCCCAGTCCCATTAAACTTGTGTTCAGACTCTAAACTACAATGACTTACTGCTTTCTTGCAGTTGGAGGGGTGGAGGGAGGCATTCATCCCTAAACTTGTAATTTTAGGGAAAATTAAGTTTTACTGGTACTTCCACTAAAATTATGCAGCTTTAGTTACATTTTGCCATCTGCAATTGGGTTAATCTTCTCCAGACTAATGAAGTGTAATTTGTAAATGAACTATTTGTTTCTCTGAAAGGATAGCTCCAGTCATCTATCCGTCAAGTCTCCTCCAAATGGCTGCATTGTTAATCAAGGATGTCAAAGCCTAGCCTTTTCAAATTAGATTGGCTTTCTGGGGCTGACGTTTGGCTTGGCTCTTTGACAAAGAGTAGGAAGGGCAGGGAAAACCTTCTTTTTCTGGTTTTCCTCAAAGCCCCAGTGAAGCAGAAGCATGTGCTACTGTAGGTCTTCCATCTATCTTACAATAGTGTAAAAGGGTGCTTAGCAATCAGATCCCCTCACAGAAAATCTTTCTGTTGCATGTTCATCATGCTTGTGCTACAAGAAAGGTGAAAACTAAGAACAATTGTTTTATGATTATAAAAAGATCAAATATGAAAACTGCACAGTGCACTTTGCACAGTAATGATAACATGGTGTGGAGCCCAGGGACTGGTAAGCCCTGAAGAGGTTTAAATTACTTTTTTTTTTTTCTCAGTCATCTCTTTCTAATGTTTCTTCTGTTAGTGGCTTCTGATTCCAGAAATCTTGGTTTGTAATTGCTCTTTCAGCTTTCATGTAATATATCCTCATTCTTCTCAGAAAATATTCTTCTCACGGGCTTTGAAATGCTTCTGTCTGTGCATGTTTTGATTTCGGGGGTTGCAGAAGGGAGGGTGCTGGATTTTTTTACATAGCAGCAGCAGCAGCAGCAGCTAATCTTGTTCTGAACACATTTATGCTCCTGATAATAAAGCTGAGCTGGTTTATACACTTACAATAGCGTTTATCTAAAAGAGTTGAGCTGAGCTACCAGTTGTGCTTTGTGGGACTGCAAATACATGCAGAATATATAGTTCAAGATGGCAAAACTAGTATTCAGATCACATTAGTTATATTGGTTCCTTATTGCTCGTTTCTCTCATGCCTCTGAACTTTGACAATGAAATGCTTCACTGCAGGCCCTGTTGCTTATACACTAATTTATGATGGTGTGTACAGCTCCTGAGCTTCATTGCAAACTCTTCTGGATTTGAGTGAATAAAGAAGGTTGTCAACTGAAGTCCAATATTTGTAGTCTTTTTTAAGGCTGAGAAGCAATTTGGGATTACTTACTGATTATTTTCAGTCCTAGAACTTTGGGATTGCTTACACCTTGGCTCACAAGCTTGCTCCTGGAAGATGGGTGTAGCAGATAAGGAGAAAAAAAAAAAAAAAAAAGGAAAAAATAAATTAGCAACAGCTGAGATGCCAGTATTTGAAACTTTTGCCCTGTATGTCCTTAAAATCTAAATGACGATGCTTACCAAAACTCAGAAAAGAGACAAGAAAGTGAAATATGTCAGAACACAGAACTTATTAGTATATCCTCTCCATTTTCCTTTGCTAAATTGCAATGGCACATTTTTTCCCATAATAAGTTGAAAGCAACTAAATGAATTCATTATTTAACAGTTTTGTCTTTCTATTAGCTTAATTGCCCACATGTAAGTTACAGAATTCTCATTTCTACTCTTTAAATTTTTACATAAGTTTCCAGTGAAAGTTTTATTTTTCATGTAGATAGTGTCGGTGTTGTTTTGGCATAGTTAGTTTTTAGCTACCAAAGTAACATGTCACTTAGTTTCTTTCCTCTGATTAGATTATTTTAGCAATATCCAACAAGGAATGAGCAGTAGCTTTTAAAGTCTAATATGCATTTCAAATATGTGAGCAGTGAAGCTTACAGTTCAGTTGTGTTTGTTCATGCTAAAATGGTTTGAGAGCTCAGAAGTCTGCAGAAAGCAAACACAAAGGCACTACAAACACATTCAAGTGAAAATTTGCTTTGCATTTGAACAGGCATTAAAGAAAAATGTTCCACTACCACGCACTTTGCTCCACAGCGGCAAATCTGGACTTCACTTTCCACCAGAGCCAACCCAGTTTTGCTGGTGGACATCCCACTTCGGAGTTTGCAGTCACACTGCCAGTTGTGATTCTTATGTCTCTATTTTTACTGTTGTCAAAATATCTTAAGAATCACCTTTGCAATGATGAGTCTACAGTAACTTCTTTGACGGCAAATAGCTGTTTTGTCCCAGGGTCAGATAAAGGCACTGTGTGGAGCAGTGACAATTTTTTTCCCCCATCTCCTCCAGTTTAGTCTAGTGTCAAAAGGAATGGAGTAAGCCATCTACTTTGTCCTCTTTTAATTTACAATGGCATAGCTTATTTCCTTCTTGTGCTAAAAGGCAGCTACACCTAGGAAGAAAGGCTCCACCTTTTCCCACTATGGCTTGTGCTGTCTCTAGCCATCTTCGTCTGCCAAAGGACATTAAGCAAGTGTTCCTTCTGCTCATTGTCATGTCCAGAACTCAAATGCCATTTGTAAACAAAGTTAAGTAACATTTGTAAGACTGGGTGGAAAAAGGGCATTAAGTAAGAGCTGTGATATTAGCTCAAGCAGCTAACATTTATGAAGACCTCAATTCAGCCCTATTCTGCTAGACTGAGGTCATATCCAGGGGCCAGCTGATGGGTAGAGGAATTTTCAGAAGGGAGCATTTAGTGCTAAATGAAGGAATAAATGTGTCGGCAATTAGAGACTTAGGTTGAATGTAAAAGCGCAGCCCGTGGAATTGGATTTAGATGTGACTGTTCTATTTTCTGTGATTGATCAGGCTTGTGCAATGGTTCAGCTTTTCATTAATGTCAGTGCCTAGATTCATGGGCTCTGCCACTTCATTGGAGTGAAGGCCACTCAAATGCTTCTTCCATTCTCCTTTCCTTATTTCCCTGGAGTTCCACGCTCAGCAATCAAAGTGCACGTCAACCAGCCGGAGCTGAAACTTCTTCTCTCTCAGTGAGTGGACTCTGAAAGAGCCCTGCTTATATGGATTATTTGTATTGCTGTTTACCATTGCTATTTATCTTACAAAAAGAAGAAAAATCCATCGCCCATGTTAGTCCTGCCATCCTGTAAGATACCATTTCTCATGCCTGTGCAGACTGGTGTCCTTATTGTATGTTTAACTCATAAGCATTCATGATTTCTTTAGCACATGTGTGTCTTTCAAACAGATATAAATGCTCTTTAGATAGACTGAAAGAGATAGCTTAGGTCAAGGGTGATCTTCAGTTATGGAACAGACTGTGAGTCATTTATTTCCCCATAAGCCAAAGGATTATCATGCTTACTGGACCATTGAAGGCCTTTCAAAATTTATTGCCAGAGCTTCCCTTGGGTCTTATGAAAACTTAAATCATGACAGTATCTTAAAAAACAAAACAAAACAACAACAACAAAAAAAAACACTAGCAAAGTAGTACTTAACTTTTCTTCTGGAGTTTCAGGGAGTCAATTAGCTAGAACTGGAGAAATAGAACTCTAGTTTTTTATCTACCACATGCTTTTTTGCTAAATATTTTGTGCGTATGTACAGCCAAATATTTCGGTCATCTATGGCATTTCATATATGAATAATATACTACACGTATACTCTGACACAACACAAAATAATCTTTTAGGGAATTTTTCCTTGCATCTTGCTGTTAAGAACAGTGCAGCTTATCGAGGCACTAATGATGTTTGGTTGAGTGAAACTGAACAAAAGAAAGCGGCATGTTATGAGTGCTAGGAGGGGCAGGTAGCAAAGTGATACATTCACTTATTCTTTATGCTGTTTTTCCTTACACTACCTATCTTCAGCAGCTGCCCCTTGGTTTTTGCTTTTTCTCTGGCTGATAACAAAAGCTGGCTGTTGTTCCTCTAGCTACTTCATTCTTTGGTTAGCCAGTTCAGCACTGTTGTTGGAAGCAGCATATTTGAACACAGAGCCATACATTTCCACCTGCATGGTGTGCTTGGGCTCTGCCAGCCAGCAAGCTGATAAAAATATATATATATATATCCCCAATTCAGCTTTGAGTGTCTGCTGTCAAATTATCATCTGAATGTTTTATTTTATTTATACACTTATACACACACAAGCTTGTCATACCTTCTTTTTCACTCCTTAGTATAGTAAACAAGCAGATGGTAAAGCGTGCACTTGTATAAAAGTTGTATATTGTAGATTGATAGATTAAAGATGTATTAAAAGGCAGAACACACACAACTGCTTGTGCATGAAGTAGTTTCTCTTCGCTCTTCTGTGGCTGAGATTTTATTTAGGTGATCTCCAAAGAACCATAATGAATTAGCTCAAGGAAACAACACAGAACTTTCGCTAAGGTCAGGTAATGAGGTCTGCAGTTGCAGTCGGCTTCCCTGGGTGATTTAGCAGAACAGCGTTATGGTTTCTCTTGGCCTTGGAAATCCTCAGGCTTCACTGACAAAATTTCACTTGAGCACTCACAATATCTTCTATCTCACTGATAAATTAAAAATGACAGAAGATCAAAAATGGAGAGTGAGTGGGCTGTTCTGTGTTCGGTGCTAAAGGACAGCAGATCTGATGATTCACCTTCAAGGACTAAAGGCAGAAACAGCATCCCTCTAGATGATGAGAGCTGAGTGCTTTCCCTGAAGGAATCTACAACCCAGTGTGAGTTTGAGGGATATCACATCCAGGACTTGACTTCCGTTGAGCCGTGAGGGTCAATGGAGAGCACTGGGAAGAGCCTGCTGCCAGCAGAGTACAGCAAGCACCGGGCAGAGGTGGGGCAGTGCAGGCGCAAAGTGTTCATTGGCTCATTGCGGATGCACAGTGCTTGCACACAAGCCGGTGTTGCCAGCTATGCCTTTACGTTGAAGCTACACTCAACTGAAATAGGAATTAGCTGCATTTTCAGCAGTAAAACAATCCAGAGCAATCCTTTACTGCCTTTTTTTTTTTTCAATTAATTTTATCTAGAAAAATGCAAACTGAGGAAATATTACTAGCCTTTGTTCATACCATTACCCCAGTTGGTTAGAGCACTTTAAATCCCCAAGGAGTTCTACCTGTTCTCTCCTTCTGTTGTTCAGTAAAATATATCATATCCACTACTTCTGCAGTAGCTTTTTCATTTCTTTTTTCTTTTTTTTTTTTCTTGAAGTTCAGGGCTTGCCTCTTTTTTCAGATATAGAAAATTACTTAATGACTCAGTTTGAATATGACATAATTTATCTTCCCTCTAGAGAGTGAAGAGGCAAAAATGCTGAAATGAAGTAATGTCTTCATCAATTTCTTGGGAAAAAAAAAGTGCAAAATAAAATGTTTTATTTTTATTGTAAGAATAAATCGCAAAATGGTTATGACCAAATAAATAAATGTTCAGAAGAAGGATCTGTTTTTACAAAATGGAACGTTCATGTTGTTCTCCATTATGGATTTGTGTTACTTAGTTGTATGGAATTTGTCTAAGATAAAAATTAAATTGGAAACAGGATTTCCCAGACCACATACTATATCACTATCAGTGATCACATTAATTTCACTATGGTTATTTCAATTATTTTCTCATGAAAAAGAAGATATATATTTTCTCTGTATAAGGATTTGTCATTGCTACCTATCACTGTGGTATCAAAGGCTTCTCAGTGATAAGTGATAGGATGTGAGGAAACAGTCTCAAGTTGCACCAGGGGAGGTTTAGTTTGGATACTAGGAAAAATTTCTTCACAGAGGGAGTGGTCAGCCATTGGAACAGGCTGCCCAAGAAAGTGGTGGAGTGCCCAGAGATGTGTGCACATGGCACTAAGGGACATGGTCTAGTGATGGGACTCAGTTAAGGCAGATTAATGGTGGGACTTTATGATCTTGAAGGTCTTTTCCAAACAAAATAATTCTGTGTTTCTAAACATTATGAAGTGCACCAGGCTGCTGAGTTGGCTAAAACTACATTGATCAGATGCCATACACATTCTGGTAAAACTGGAGTGCTGCTCAGCACAGATTCATTCATTCCCACTTAGGTCTATCTGCCAGTGTACAACTCTGCTCTGCCATGCAGCACCATTCCTAGTGCTCAGTACTTAGATTTGTACTAGATATCTCTATACATCACAAGGGAGGTGGTATTTTTGCTGGATTTCTTAAAATCCCCATCTCTCTGACCTTTCCAAGTTCAGAGGAAATATACTGTTGGGGTGCATGTATAAATTGTCTAATGAATGTTTATTCTAGATGCATCACTTTCCTCCATTTAAAAAAAAAAAAGATATGTTAGTGGCTGTGGGCATGAATGTATATGTGTATATATACATAAATATGTTTAATGTGTAGGTATGTATATGCATGTTATAGACATTGTGTTGGCAACAGCTTTTCTCCTCCCATCTTTTATGAAGGTTTTGTGTAAAAAGTCTGTATTGAGGTCATCACAAAGTGGAAGGAGAGGATTACTTTTGTTCTCACGTCTGCCCCAGGTGGCTGTCTAAAATTGTTTGCAATCTAGCACATATTTAATTCCATCAGATTTAACTCACAACCAAAGTATTGCAGGATGCTCCATCTTAGGAATAGCTATTGAGGAAGAAAACAATCTCAAAAAGTGTATTTAATCTGCCATCCTTGTGGTTTAAAAAACAAAAACAAAAAAAAAACAAAAAAAAACAAAAAAAAACATTACAAATGAGAGGAAAATGATTCAAAGATACATGGCTTCACTCTTCTATAAATAAGTTTTCAATATTTTAAGGTGACAAGTGCTATATAACTAAATAAAATGACCACAATGTTGAGGTTTCTGTGTGTCTTTGTGTCTTCAACAACATACACTAAATTTTAGCTATTGTGACTGCTAAGGAACGTAGAACATCACCCACAGCAAGTGAAGTTATCTGAGATGTTTAACACAGATTAACTAATTAGAGGTGTCACGATTGGTGGCAGCCTGGACTGCAGTGATCCTAGTGGAATTCATGATCTCAAGAGATATGGGCCAGGCAAAGAGTAAAGTCAAGATCCTGAATTTTAGGAGAGTGAACGTTTAGTTGTTCATGGAGTTAGTGGTAGGATCCCTTGGGAAGCTGCCCTCGGGGATAAAGGAGTGGAACAGAGCTGGCAGCTCTTTAAGGACATTTTTCTTAGAGCACAAGAGCTTTCAATTCCCAAGAAATCAATCAAGGAGGAAGGAAGGAAACCAGCATCGCTGAATATAGACTTCTGGGTCAAATGCAAGTGTACGTAGGAAATGCATAGGCAATGGAACCGGAGACATGTGTCCTGGAAAAAATATAAAGATCCTGCCCAGATGTATGGAGATGCGATCATGAAAGCTAAGGTGCAGCTGAAGCTTATTTGGCAAAGAAATAATTAGAAGGGCTTCCATAGGTATGTTGTTCAGAAAGGAAAATTAAAGAAAATGTGCACTCCTCCCCAGATAAGACAGGGGACCTAGTAACAAGCAACATGGAGAATGTTGACAACAATATTTTTTTTCCTGTTCACACTGGGAATCACTCTTCCCATATCCATCAAGTTCCTGAACCTTAGGAAAGTGACTGGATTAAAGAAGTCCCTCCCATCATAGAGAAAATCAGGTTCGAGACCACCTGAGGAACCATAGCATACACAACTCCATGGGATCTGATGAGATGCATCCCAGGGTCCTGGGGGAATTGGCAGATGTAATTGCTAAGCCACTCTCTATCATGTTTGAAATATCATGAGAGTCAGGCAAAGGCCCCAGTGACTGAAGATAAGGGATTATCACACCCATTTTTTAAAAAGGGTTATAAGGTGGAGCCTGGGAACTACCAACCAGTCAGCCTCACCTCAGTGTCCAGTAGGATCATGGAACAGATTCTCATGGAAGTTATGACAAAACAAATGGAAGACAGAGAAAACATCAGAGACAGCCAGCATGGCCTCAATAAAGGCAAATTGTACCTGAGTAACCTAGTGGCCTTCAACGATGGACCGGACAGGTATAGAATTGGTGGATGGACAATTAGAAAGAATTGACTGGATGGCCTCGTTCAGAGAGTTACAGTCAATGGCTCAGTGACCAAGTGGAACCAGTAACAAGTTCAAGACCCTCAAGGATCTGTACAAGGACCAGCAACATTTAATATTCTCTTTAATGACATAGTGGGATTGAGTCCACCCTCAGCATGTCTGCAGATGACACCAAGCTGTGTGGTGCGGTTGATATGCTAGAAGTAAGGGATGCCAACTAGGGGGACCTTGACAGGCTTGAGAGGTGGGCCCCCTTTAACCTCATGAAGTTTAACCACGCCAGGTGCAAGGCCCTACACCTGGGCCAGGGAAATCCCCAATATCAATACAGTCTGGATGACGAGTGTATTGGGAGCAGTACTGCAGAGAAAGACAAGGGATACAGGTGGATGAAAAATTGGATATGAGCCAGGAATGTGTGGCTGCGTCCCAGAACAACAATCATATCCTGTGCTGCACGGAAAGAAGAACGTTCAGCAGGTCAAGGGAGCTGATCAGTGGTGGTCTTTAGCACTAGCTTAAGGGTTGGCCTAGATGATCTTAGAGGTCTTTTCCAAAATGAATGATTCTATGATTCCCCCACTACTCTGTTTTTGTGAGATCTCACCTGGAGTACTGCATCCTGGTCTGAGGTTCCTGTCACAAGAAAGGCATGGACCTTTTAATGTAAGTCCAGAGGAGGGCCACAAAAATAATCAGAGCTGGAATACCTCCAGAGAAGTTAAGAGAGGTGGGGTTGTTCAGCTTGGAGCAGAGTAAGCTTCAGAGAGGTCTTATTGTAGCCTTTCAATATATAAACATGGGCTTATCAGATGAAGGCTTTTTACCAGTGCATGTAATGACAGGACAAGATGCAACAGTTCTAAACTGAAAGAGGGTAAATTTAGATTGGGTATAAGCATGGATTCATTTGACTCATGCCAGGCTCTGCCTTTACAATCTGCGTTTCCATACTTGCTGTTGAAAAGGAAAAGAGCAATAATAGTGTCACCTTAGATTTCTTTCATCACAGACCTAAAACTACTTTGTAAGAGTGGTCAGTATCATTATTCTTGTCATCCAGAGTGGAAACAGAGGCCCAGAGCAGCACAAAACACTTGGGCGTGATTAATCAGCAGAGCTGAGAATGAAAGGGAGCATGCATGATGTCCACACTGGGTCACAAAAGGTTGGCTTATTGGCTACATCACTCCAATAATCTTGATTGAAGGTCTAAGATCGTAAGTGTACATTTGTTTCTCACTTGGGCAGTGTTTCTTTTACTTGTACATTTTTGGATATGCAAGATGAGGAACAGGTCAGTTATCTACACCTTTGGGTGGAAACTGTCTATTTTCCTGTATTTTTGCAGACAAGAAACTAGCGCTTCTAGCTGAAGAGGATGGGCATGTGGCTATTATAATTAATAAGTAATAAATATTTATAATTATAATTACTCATATAATGCATAACTAATTGCATACTGTATAATTATGTAATCAAATCTATTACGTATTGAAGCTAACATATATCGTGTATTATACAATTATAATTATACTTAATTAGAGTAATTACAGTAATAACACCCCCTCAGCCTGTGTACTCTGGCCACTCTAGTTTTTGAATCAGCAGTTTTATCGTTTTTCTATACTCCTATCATTTTCATGTATTTTAAAGGCAATCAAATTATGTGATTTTGCACTTGAGAGTCACTTCTAAAGGACCAAATGTTTCACCTCTGCCATGTTCTGTAGAGCTTCTCAGACAGGAGATGTCCACAAATAAAGGGGCAATGCTTAAGCTTCCTTTGCTGTAACTCTAATGCCAGCCATTCCCTCTTAATAAAAATGGCTCAGCTGACTCCAGTAGGGAAAAGTTTGAAGGAGAAGTCCAAAGACCTTAATAGCCTTTCCAAATGCAGGAAATTGTCGGGAGACAGAAGATGGTATTTAGGCTTCCAACCGCAAAAAATTTCTCTGCTAATTCAACAAGTTTTATCTGATGTTAAAATATTTATTGTCCAAGCTCCAAGAAGCTCTGAGAGATTTAGCTGTGAACAGGCTTCTACTTTTTATTTGTAAATGTTCTCAGTGCCTGAAATCTTCTGCTTCCAGATATGTAAAAAAAATAAAAAAATAAAAAAAAAGGATAGGCAGATATCAGATACGTCAGCCTTTAAACAATTGACAGATAATATTATTTGTCTACAGACATGAACAGGACAAAATATTGAGGTAAAACTAGCAAGCTCAGTAAAGAAGTCATGGTATTCTGATCACTGATACTTGAAGGCTGTCACAATATGTTCAATGCTAAATTCAAATAAGGCTTTTACAAGATATCCATCTCTCTTGAATCGAGACAGATGACTTCTGGCAATATTCTCCAGTGATAAGAGCATTTCTGAGTGGCAGGACTTGCTTGACTAGAGGAGTTAATAGGGCTGCTACTTGGCTAGTGATAAGTTGATTAAGTATTGATAAATGTATTTGTGTCGTGTCTCATACAGTGAAGAAGGAAATCAGCATATATGATGACTAGATTCCCCCTCCCTTCACTTATATGTTTTACGGAACATTATGTTACCTCCAACACTCTTTTGAAATTATCTTCTCTCAAATAAATCCAATTTCTGGCTAAAGATGAACACCATAAAAAACAGGGAGGGGCAAACTGTGAAAATCAGGACTTCTCCCCCACGCTTTGGGAGATTGCCCACTCCTTATTCTTGAAGATGTCCTGAATTTTTGTACCAGATTTTTTTTTTTTCCTGATGTAGTTTAATCCTGAGAAGCACAAAACTCCCTTGAAATGCTACTTATTTTCTGACATTTTATTTACACTGACATCAGTGGGAATTGTGGGTGTTCAGTGGGTTTTAGAAACAAGTCCTTCCTCCCTGTGACAAAGGGATAATCTGCTTACTACTATCTTATGTGCTGCATGCTGTTCCCACTGTAAAGCCCCTGTTGCAAGTGAATTTGTTGTGGGGCAGACACAACATTCTTGTCTAGTTTGTCTTGTCTTGTCTTTCCTCACAGTTCATGTATAGTTTTTCTTTCTGTTTCTTTATTCCCTGATTTCAGTTGTACTGGGTTATGATGTAGTAAGAAAGTGTTGGTTTCCCAGGCAACTAAAACCATGCAGAATCTTTCAGAAGTTCCTGAAGTTTTGTTTGTTAGTTTCCTTAGGAGAGACTGTTTCTATTCTTTCTAAGCTGCTAAATGAAAGCGTGCAATGGGGTTATTGTGGTAGATAATAGTGCAACTTGAAGATGTACAGGCTGGTGTGAAAGACTGTGTTACTTGGTATTCTGAACCTCTTCCAGCTATCTGGACTTTGGGTCCTTTACTCAACCTGCCAGTGATTTGGTTTCAGTCAAGCACATAGCAAATGCCAGACCCCTCTTTTTCCAATGAAATATGGGAATGAGGATGTTCCAGATGTTTTTTATAGACGTTTGTTTCTTTCTTCTCTTCATACCTCTTAGGAATTGAATGTTTGTGCAATTCCACCATAAGGAACATCCTAAGCATGTGAAAGAAGTCAGTATTTCCCTGAATACAGTATTATGAATAGAAGAATCTACTTCACGAAGTTGGGTAGCCCCTGTCATGCCAAAAATAAAGAAAAGAGGACTTGAGTGCCATGGTAATTGAACATTCAGAGGCTTGGTGTGGGCTCTGCAGGCAGCCTGCAGCCAATGAAATGTACTTGATTTTATTACCCCAAGGACAGTTGGTTCAACTCTGGTTTTGCACTCCTTAAAGTAAAGCTTTGAGAAGATTGAATCAAGAGCACAGAAAGTTCTTTACATTTTTCGCAGCATGGAGAAGTGCAGGTTATCAAAAAGTGGCACTGAGAATGATTTTGAACAAGGCTGCATGAGGGAAGCACTGGCAATTCTCTGTCAGACTTGCCAAAACCTACGCAGGTTGTACTGTCATCTGGAGACGGGGGAGCATTGGAAGGAACCAAATCTGCCAAATCTGCAGCCACTTTGAAAATAAACTTATTTTTTCCAATGCACTTTCCTAAAGGGTAATAGTATTCTAGAAGTTTATCTTGGTCCACTCGGTGAACTACACATGGTTACAGCAAACCTGTATTGCGTGCTTTCTGAGCTCTCTCTGGGTTACTGTATGTCCTTAGCTGACCTGAGAGTCAGTATGACTGCTGTACATTTTCTGCCTCTAGATCTGTCATATCATTACCTAACTCTCATGTTTGTAATATTGTGGATGTTGGTTGTGCCCTCTTGGACAGTGTTATGTTTGTTCACATTATGTAAATAGGCACATTATTCTTATGATTCAATGAGTGTAAAGCAAATTACAAGAAGCCTCAGATGTGAATTATCTTAGTCCATCTCAAAAAAACTCTGTATGTGCCCCTGGCTCTTCATTTGTCTCTCTGTTACCAATGACAGTGAAATCTTGTCTTTGTTAATCTCGCATCAGCCTGCCCTGCAGTGAGTCTTAAGGGATAGTATCAGAACCAGATTCCTAGTTAAGACTTCAGTGCCTGAAATAGTAATTGGGTACCCATAATTGTTTGTTTCCTCTTATATAAGAAGAACACAAAACAAAAGGTCATTTGTTGAGAAAACATGTTAAGATGTGGAGACGGGAAAAAACTGATTGTTCCTTTAAAAATCAGTACCTCTGTCCCAAAGGTAAAAAGCAGGATATATACTGCATATATATGTACATATATAAGTACCCCATATATACTTACCATAGAAATATATGCTGAAATTACTTTGACCTTTCATCATTATGATAACTCTTGAAAGAAGAGTTAGCTTTGCAATGAAAACTAACTAATGCTATTCCAGAATTGCATCATTGCTCTGAGTTGATGAGGTTGAATTTGTGAATCACCCTCAATTTCAATGATGGCACACATTTTAATTCTGACACCCTTCTCCTCAAATGTATTGCCTGGCGTACCTTCAGCTTCATTTTTTGTAGAGGGGTCAATAAGAGATTCGCTGTCTCAAAATGAAACGCATGAACAAAGGGGAAAGATGGAGGAACAGAAGGCTAAAATGTCAGGAAGAAAATTGAAGCGGGGAGATGAGATGAGATGAGGTCAAAAATTTAACAGGACAGATGACTGGTGAGTTGATTTATTCTGCTAGAAAGTAATCATGTTGTACTCCTTTGTTTTGGAAGGATTATACTGCTTTTTCTATTCTTGATTCCATGCCTGATAGGCAGTATAAACTCTCAGAAAATGTTTCAGCACTGACAGAATAACTTCTACAGTGTATTGAATACTTTCTGATCTGGTTAGGCCCGAGGATTTGCAGGGTAGCCATGACACACTTTAGTAACTCGTGAAGGTCTTCAGATAGAAGAAAGAAGGGCAGAGGCTGCTACTATTTATATATATATATATATATATATTATATATTATTATATATATTATTATATATATTATTATATATATTTTATATATATATAATGTGAAAATATAGTGCCTTAGCTAGATATACATACTCTTAATATCTCGCATGGATTGTAAATGTTTTATATGGTTGTGACAAACTTCTTTTGAATATGTATTTTCAAACATAAAATATTTTTTTCATTGGAAAGTTTATTTTCAGTAAACAGATCTACTGGAGGGTGGGTGATTTCAATACCATTATTTGATGAATTATTGCCATTACTCTCCACAAACTACCTTTTGGGTCTTGCTAGCATCTTTTGTCAAGATTGTTTCCTCTTTCTTTAACTATGATAATAACTGAAGTGGAAAGGCAGCTCATAAAAATCACTTTGGGTCTATAAGCATAATTTAGAATGATGAGATCTATGTGGTAATTCTAGAACATTTGAATGAAAGTTACAATTTTTCTCTTCAAAACCTTCATGGTATTTTGACAGCTGAATTTAAAGGAGATGCAGAATGTGTATGCAGTTACGTGATTCCTTGTTTTCCTTCCCACTTTGATACAATGGGGAAGAAAAAAAAAATGAACAGAAAACAAAAGCTTCTACTTATAACTCTGTTAATTAGGAGTGAAGGAAATTAACTACTGCCTTTTTCCTCACTAGTTCACGCATTTTCTTGGTCTTGGTCCAATCTAAAAAATGAAGTGGCTTTTCATTTACGTTGGAATGGTACATTCTTGATTCATTCTCTTTTGAATTGTGTGCTCAAAAAAGAAGCAACTAGGAGGAAATAAATTAACCCCAAACTCACACTTTCATATTCCTCATGCCACTTTCTTCTCATGGTAATTAGTTAGGTAATTAACTAGTTAGCCATGCATAGATTGATCAAATGTGAATCTACTGTTTTGACTTCTCTAAGTCACCAGTACCTCTGTCGCAAAAGCTTACTAGCTGAGAGAAAATAATTCCTTTATTTTGGAGCTGGGTTAAAGCTTCACCGTAATCCACGTGAGATGAGTATTTTCCATGGGGGGAAAAAAAAAATCAAACATGGCCAGGTCTTCTCTGAAAGACCTGTCTTATTTCTGCTCACCTCTCAAAACAAATGTTCTTTCCTAGCTTCTTCAGGTGAATCTTATCTACAGAGAAGTTCTTTTCTTAAGGTAGGAAGTAATCATCACCATTTCTTTCCCATTTTCTCTGACATTTATTGATCAGCCAAGCCAAGACTAGACCTTCCCACCAGTCCCTCATCCTCTTAAGTAAACAGGAAACATGATTCGTCTTCTCTCAGTTGCGCCAGTCAAGGTGCCAAGTTCATCCTGAAAGACCTCTGGGTAAACACAGCCAAAGCACCTCGATGACTAAGTGTAGTAAAGTAGTCAGAGAAATAAATGTGTGACTGACTATGTACCCCCTTTGCTCATGGCAGTTTATATTAAAACTCATGACCGTTGCAGCACACGTATAGTTTGTACAGTTTTAACTGAGTTCAACAGGGCTGTTTGCACAGCATTACTCATAGACTTTAGTTAGTTTTAGTTTTTAGTTTTATGTGTCTGGGGCATATGACTTCCTTCATCTGACTGTAAGCAATGTTTTTGTAATGAACCTATCTGAAGACCGAGGAGAAAAGAGCTCTCTCCCCTCTACCTTTTTCTTCTTTCTTTTTCTTTTTTTTTTTTTTTTTTCCCCTAACTTTTTCCCCTAACTTTTTTGGGCATGTTTGACCCCAGGACGGACCACTTTGCCTGTCCCAGGGAGGAGCTGCTGTCTCCGGGAGGCAGAGTATCATGTGAATCAGCAGGCAGTACCTTTTCTGTTCTGCTTAAAGATCATCTTTACAGTGTGTTACAGTGTGTCATTCTCTCCAAGCAAGAAAAGCAATCATTTATATTTTTAATCAACCCCCTCCCCCCAGGAGCCTTGACTATGGAATTATCACAGCGATACCCTGGGCAGTATATCAGTAATGAGTTTGGCATCTCTTTAATAATAAAACTGTGACTGTCTCTAGCTCTGACCTCCATTTCACACATAAAAGTTTCACTTTTGTAGCACCAATTATACCTATCTGTCTATCTATCTGTATCTATGCAAACTTGATTCTAATGACTCAGACCTCATTAAATAAGGATTAATTTATATTAAATACATAATTAATTGGTAGGGATAAGGACTGTTTCACCTTTCATCATGACCAATCCATCTTCACCATGTATCAACATAGTGGCAAAAGAGGGAGTGTTCTAGCTCGAGTCCTGCACTTTTATTCCTCATTTCTCTTCTATAAATTTAAAAATGTCACTGGCAATGGAGAACAGACTTTTTCAGAAGTACCAAATGTCCTCCTTTAAAGAGTTCACTTGCCTACACAGCAAACTAACATAGCTACAGTAAGGATGGTTGCAAAACTGAAAGAATCTTACTGCATTTAACAATTTGCCCTGCTTTTTACATAGGGATAGTTTCAGTATTTCTTTTCTGCATTGCAGTCTGCAGTGTAGGCTTTTCCAATAAGCATTTAAGAACTCAAGTTGAAAATTTCACGTTCTGGGGTAGGTACATATTTATCATGCTGGAAATTGGGATTTGGTTCCTAATCAGGTTAGCCTAAGGGGACACTTATGTTCCCTTTCGAAATATCTGTGAAGATTTAAGAAGATATCTCTCTGAAAACTGTTTTGTTGTCCCTTCAGTTTTGAGACAGTAACTCAGTGAGTAATAGAGAGATTTTTGCTTTGTGCTTTACCTTCTGTAATAATCCTTACTCAGCTATGTACTCTGAATGGCAAGAGTCATGAAAACGCTTCCTTTTGTCTGTTCAACACAACATAGCTATTAAGTTAGTTTTGTGATAAATGTTGGTGTGCTAGACCTCACTAACATTCTCAGGCTGACATGTCGAATTGCTTTAAAAATGTTTGTATCTGCTCTGATGTTCAGGTAGGAGACTTCTACTCTGACATTGGATAGAAGAGAGCTTGTTTTGGAAAAGCATAATTAAAAGAAATACTCTTACACATAAGCTGCAGGATTTCATTTCTGATTCCTATTTGCACTCAAATATGTGCATATATTTTAATTAAAATAGGTTTTTCTTTTATCTTACCTGTCATTTTCAGTTTTAAAGACAAAGAAATGCTCATCTCTGAGCATGGCCTATTTTTTCTTCCTTGACTTCTTCTTAGGTAGAGATTATTTTATTGTCTCTGATCCTGATGTGATGACAAAATATAAATGTATCCTAATTTTTTCCTTCCTCCTGCGATATGGAGTCCTTGTCAACACTTCTTCCGGAAATAATGGCAGCAACACTTAGGAGCTGCCAAATACATTTCTGCTGTAATTTGAATACTGCTTTCTGAAGAGTCCTCCAAAGAGCCGCATTTTGGCTGGATAAAAGCATTGTTTTCCATATTCAGATGAAATTCTTAAGTTGTTTAATGAGCCTGAGTTCATTTTAAGGATATGGCACTTGTTAACAAATGAGATATATGTGTGGGAAGAAGGAGGAGGTGTCAAATGACCTCCCATGGGCCATGAGGCATCAGGCATTAGCCATCCCACCTCTACTCATTCCAGTCCACTCAGCAAATTACCCATTCCACCCTTTCATCTGATTGCCTCACCTTTCACGTCTCTTCACAAATACTCTTTTTTTATTTTTGTAACTTCCACTGCTATGCACACATCCATGGCTCTGGTGAACCAGACCCCTCCATCTTTGTGTGAAGTTTTTACCTTCATATTTCTCCTCCTCTATCTACAACAGTCTCCTTAGCATTTCCATAAAAAAAAAAAAAGCCATTTATCTGTTTTCTAAAATCCTTCTGAAGAGTCCTTTTTTCTACAGCAATAACCTACTGAGACTGTTAATTTACATTGCAATCCTTTAATTTACTTCCCACTAGGCAATAATAATATTTTACCATCTTGGAAAAATCTCTGACCTCTCAAAACTGATTTTGTTTCCTTCAGCAACCCTAATCCTTTGCTGTGTTTCTTCTTACCCATAACAAGACAGATGTTACATGTCTGTAAAGTACCACTTACCTAGTAACTTTTTATAAACAATACAAAAGAATAAATAAAATCTGGAGTACAAGTAAATTAAATAAAATTTAATCCTTGCCAAGTTTATTTGCTTTAGAATTATAATTCTAAATCACAGAATGGTTTGGGTTGGAAGAGACCTTAAAGATCATCCAGTTCCAACCCCCCTTCCATGGGAAGGGATGCCACCCACCAGACCACGTTGTCCAGAGCCCCATCCAACCTGGCCTTGAACAGTACCAGGGATGGGGCACCCACAGCTTCTCTGGGCAGCCCATTCCAGTGCCTCACCACCCTCTGAGTGAAGAATTTCTTCATTATATCTAATCTAAATCTACCCTCTTTCCGTTTAAAGCCATTACCCTGTGTCCTATCACTATACCCCCTGGCAAAGAATCCCTCCCCATCTTTCCTGTAGCCCCCCTTTAGGTACTGGAAGGTCATTGTAAGGTGTCTCCGGAGCTTTCTCTTCTCCAGGCTGAACATTCCCAACTCCCTCAGCTTTCCTTCACAGCTGAGGTTTTCCAGCCCTCTGATAATCCTCGTAAGATTTCTTTGGGCTATCTTAAAGGTACATGACTCAACTATGCTGAGGGCCCCAGAGCTGGATGCAGCACTCCAGGTGGGGTCTCACAAGAACAGAGCAGAGGGGGACAATCACCTCCCTCGACCTGCTGGCCACGCTGCTTTTGATGCAGCCCAGGATATGTCTGGCTTTCTGTGCTGCAAGCACACATTGACAGCTCACATTGAGCTTCTCATCAACCAAACGTCCTTCTCCTCACAGCTGCTCTTAATCCAGTTACCCTCTAGTCTGTATCCATGTTTGGGATTGCCCCAACCCAGGTGCATGACCTTCCGCTTGGCCATGTTGAACTTTATGAGGTTTTCACAGTCCCACCTCTCCAACCTGTTAAGATCCCTCTGGATGGCATTCTTTCCCTCCGGTGTGTCCCTTTCCTTTCATCTTTCACCTATTTCCCATTTTCTTCTTTTCTTCCTGACATCTTTTGCCCCACTCTGTTTTGTTCTTATCCTTCTCTCATTTTCTTTAACATTTGGCTTTGCTTTCACTTCCTCACTTCTTATTCTGCCACATTGACCTGTCTCATTTTTCCATTTGTCTCCTTCTCTTCTCTCTGTATTATTTCCTGTGTACTTCCCTTTTCTTTCCCCTCTGTCATGTCTCAGCATCAGCCAATCTCCTTGTGCTCTCTTGGAACTTCCTTTCCACTTCACCCAGTTAAAAAAAAAATAAAAAATAAAAAAATGTAATTACCTTCTCCTTGCTCATTTGCTGATCCCAGTCTTTCCTCCAAATATTCTTTTTTCTTTATGTCTCATTTTCTGCACGATTTCTCTTCCCTCCTGTTTTTTGGTTGGGTGGGTTGGTGGGGTTTTGTTTGTTTGTATGTCTTTGCAGTACCTCCCCGCCCTACCCATCAGGTCCTTTTTATTTATAATATATACATATATTTACCTCTGTGTTTGGTTCCCACCTTTTCCCCATCTCTTCTATTTCTGCGTGATATAAGTGTGGGGAGAGAGGTGGAAAAGGTTGGTGCAGGGGTTTCCAGGACAGGAGGAGGCATGTGGGCACCTCAGCAGTCCTTGGTGGGCATGGCATACAGTTTGGAGGCATTTTGCATCAGCCCAAGTTGCGGTTTTCCCTGCCACCTCTGTAGGTATTCCTGTCCCACAGACACGGGAGGCCAGGTAGTAATTCGGCACTGAAGGGCAAGTTGAAAGCATGGCTGTGTCCTGACTCGGAGCTCCAGCACTGCTTGCTGGCTGCGAGGAGTGGATGCTAGGACCATTTGCTCCAGGGAGGGAAGGAGGACTCCAGCCGTGTGTTGCAATGGCCAGGGCCTACTGGAGAGCCCTTTGGGGGCGGGAAGACCCACGTGCTTTCTGTCTGCTGTCCTTTCCATCTCTACACCCACAGTGAACTGGAGGATGGCCTGACAGGGTAATTGACAGGGGAAGTTGCTGGTATGAATTCATGCCAGCCTACAGTGACTTGCTCACTAGAGTTTGAATTGCCTGTGAACAGCTCTCGGCAGCTCTCATTTAGACCAGGAAAATGTCAAAATATTTTATTCAGTGGAAAACATAAGTGAGTTATCAGGGCTGACTGTTTCTGAGTTCATGCCTTTTAGCAAACAACTTCTGAAATGAGTTCTCCCTCCTCCTCTCAGCTAGCACTAAGCTGTTCATACGTTTTGAGGTTGTGATTTTTTTTTAATTTTTTTTTTGAAGCTTTTCTTTAAAACACAGTGGTTGTCATATTGAGGGACTGATCCTTTTGCTAGTACAATGAATGATAAAACAACTGTAGACTGTGAAAGGGGCAGCATAACAGTCTTTATCTTCTCTGTAATGTGTCTGGAATCCATCTGGTCTATTAGTGGCAGTAGGAAGATTTGAAAACATTAAAGCAACAAGGAAAAATTGCATGCTGGAATGAAGAGAAAGTACTGAGATTAGAACAAAATCATCTATTGCCATACACTTTCCCTACAGAGAAAAATGTCTAGATACCCATTACCTGACATAAAAGAGCCCAGTTTAGCTTTAGTCTGCTACTATTTACATAGTAGCTAGATAAAATAATGTTTATAATTTATGAGCAGTTCTTCGGTCCCATAATTTCATTGCCCTGATCAAAGACTTCCCAATACCTTAAGCAGAAACATCGGCTTTCTGATTCATTTGCAGCTACAGAAGGTGAGAAATGGTTAAAAAAAAAAATGCCTTCTTTGTTGTTCTTATGCTTATTCTTACTGTTTTTGTTGCTGTTGTTTTTATTCCTCTTCTCATCCTTATTCTTACTCTTATTCTTACTAAATCCTGATTCTCTGTCTCTCTGCCCAGTTATAAGGCTTTGAATCCACTGCAGAAGACTGCTAGGAGCCATAAATACTGAATTTTTTTTCAGAAGCTTTTCATCAAAGCATCTTGTATATTAAGTTTAGAGGTTGAACAATGCAGAAAATGCTGTCAGTGTTTTAAGATACTTGTGCTTGTTTTGCAGTACTTTGCAAAAGAAAAAGGAGAAGGAGCTTTAAGTACCCACTGCAGACGTGTGATGGCTGAAAACAAAGAATGTGTTTACAAAAAAACTGCCTATTTTTTATATTTCACACTGAAATTATCCAAATGTTTCCTCCTTAATTAGACTTTGTGAAAATTTAATTGATTAACCTAAGAACAGTAGCCACCATCAATTTAAAGACATCAGCAAGTAAATTTGTAGCAGCAGGGCTTCTTTATCAGATTATAAGCAATGTGAGTGGAAAAACTCTCCAAAATAGCCCAAATTTGGGGTCTGCAGGCTGATATCTAAGGCTGGCTTATTACTGATGATAAATCATTTTAAGTCATCACTATTATCAGCTTGTTTTGTTTGCCCTTTGATTCAAACTAGAATCTTCCTATGAATACTTGCACAGCTATCTCATTATCCTCTTTCAGATTCCTCCATAATTCCCATGACAGCTTTATAGAGGAGGCAATGCTGACATGCTTGTAGCTATCTTATCCTCTGACCAATACTTCATGGCTGTCTTTTTGAGCATCCTCATCTGCCAAAGACATTTTCTGTCTTCTGTACACTGCTTGGAACAGGGAGCTGTGAAAGCCTCGTTTCCTACATAAAGGAGGCTATGGTGGCTATGCTCCCTGTTTGTGGGCTGATCTCCTACTAAGTTTGAACAAACTTCTCAGTTTCAGCCAAATTCAGCATAAGGAGGAATCACAGAAGCTAGTAATTTCCTATTAATTTTGTGCAAACAAGCCTACAAGGAGAGAAGGACACTAATAAAACCTTCAGTAAAATAGTGTCTGCAAAGTATACTTTATTGTAGTTATTGAAGAATGTGGATAGGAGCTAAACCACAAAAAAAAAAAATGCTGTTGTATGCAAGACTTTGTTAATTCTGCAGCTCAAATAATTGCATGTTTTATGTTTGAATGGCATGATCCTGGTCTCTGTAATATGTGTATGCTGCCAAAAATAGCAATGTTTTGTAAAATATTTCAGTATCTACTATGAGACACTTAAGGGAACACATTGAGATTCATTGAAGATGAAGAGAGCATGAAGTAAAACAACTGCTTCAATTTTATGGATGTTTCTTTATGCAATCTATAGGTTAAACACAATAGCATGCCAAAGTGCCAAGAGACACATTGATCCAATGTGATATTCCACAGCAGGCAAATTTGAGTCAAGTAATAGAGAGCAAGTTTCTTTTTATGTTGGTAAGGAAACTTTTAAGATCATCGCAGTGTGGAATTCACTCTTAGTTTTGTCTGTCCATGGCCCTGTCCTATAAGCTTCTGCTCAGCTATCTTCTCTTTCACAGAGCAGTGCTTCAGCATCTGTGTGTCTCCAGTCGCAGTAACCCATCACATTGCAAGACCCACACAGAGTTTTAGACAGCAAGTTTGGATACTGACAGGATTTCACGGTACCCTTGTTCCACTCAAATTTTGCCAAAATGAAATGAAAATTTTAGTTCTTTGTCACTCTTTAGCCAAAATAAAATTCTGTTCTTTACTGAAGGAAGACTGAACTATAAGCTAGGGTAAGTCTACCAGAAATAACTAGCTGCATAAGAAGAGAGCACAGTTCAAATGTGTTCACAATCCCATTAAACCTAA
The DNA here is from genome assembly GCF_040182565.1 of Anser cygnoides. Classification (NCBI taxonomy): domain Eukaryota; kingdom Metazoa; phylum Chordata; class Aves; order Anseriformes; family Anatidae; genus Anser; species Anser cygnoides. The sequence continues at coordinate 14,204,034 of NC_089912.1, read as the reverse complement.
ACAATTCAGATTGACCAAGAACAAATCTCATTTCTTATTTTCTTTCCTTAGGATGCCTGTCAATTATGTTAAACTCAATTCATTCTCATCCTGCAACTTGAATAAATATAGATAGTACAACCTTTCTAAACTATATTACTCGTCTGAAAGGAGAAAAAAAAAAAAAAAACTTATTTTTCCAGAAACAATGATTACCCTACCAGTTGTAATTCATTGAATCTGAAAGCGCTTTTGTTATTATAATTATCTTCTGATTGAATTTTTTAGGCATCTATGATTATAGTAATGCAGCTTTTATCTTCTTTTAAATCATAAATTTCATAAAGACAAACACAATGGCTGGCATAAAACAATTTTTTTTTTTTTACCAGAATAAAGACAAAGACAAAACATTTTTGTTAATCAGAAAACAGCAAAGCATAGTACATCATCTTGAAATCTTGCATGGTGCTGTGAAAATGGCAGCCTATTAGGGAAAATTGATTTCATAATGGAAATAACACTGTACCTTGGGCTTGGTTTTGTTATGTTTTCTTTGTGTTTGTTTTTATTTTGTTGGTTTTGTTTTTCCTCTCTCCCAGGCCAATGTCAAAAGCATCATAGGTAACATTTCATGTTTTGAGGTAAAATTTGTTAATTTAATGGTGTCCCTTTCCAGATAAAAAGTCACCATGATCTAGTTTTGGGTAACTGTGCTTCCCAGCTGAACAGGCTACTTATCAAAAACTTTTGGATGGAGACTGGTGGGCCATGTGCAGCAGAGAACCAAGTACTGGGGCCTTCAGCAGTGGCTGCAAGTCAAGACTGACTGCCACTGTAGGTGCCGTACTGGTCTGCATCTCATGTGCCTGCACTTCATGGATGTCTGGCCAACCAGGTTGTCCAAAATGAAAGAGTTCAGCTTGCTTAGAGACTCCAAGCGTAACAGAGCCACACTGCCAGCCATGTGATTCAGTTATGGTACAGGAGCTGTACATAATTCTCCACCATCTGGAAAGTCCAGATTTATTCCAGTGCAAATGTTAAGCGAAACACAGTAATACCCACTATTATTTACCTTTTGCTTTGCTTTAAATCTGTTTTCTTTTTCAGTTACATTACTTGTGAGTTGTGACTTTTTCTTTTTTTATAATCTTTGGAAGGAACCAAAGTGATAGTGGGAAGTAACTGAAGTAAAATTACGTGAAAAGAGAAATTGTGTTACTGACAATTCAAATATAAAACTGAGGACAACAGAAAGCATATGTAGCATTACAATAAGATCTTCCATTTTTTGCTGAAACTCACTTTCCTTCCTTTCATCATCACATGGTTCTGTCTGCACTTCGTCAAAAAATGGTAAAATCATTTCAACAAGAAGTTTTACTTTTTTTTTTTTTTTTAAGACTCTTCAAGATCTAGAGATACCCTTCTGTACGAAGGCATCTCTGCTCAATTTTCCTCTGTCCACAGAAGCAAATTTGTTTCATTTCCGTGAAACCCTGCATGTGCTGACATAAGAATACAAGGAGATTAGGACCAGACACAGGATGGTGTCTGGTCCTAATGACAGTCTTCAAGCTGATGAGTAAATCTTAGAAGCAGTGAACTGCTAAATTCTATCTGTGGATGTTGTATTTTTTTTTATGTTCAGTCAGCTTTCCATGAAAGTCTGCATTTACATTTCTGCCCATTTGTTAAATCTTACAAGCTTACCTTCTTTTCATGCTTAGTATTGAAATACTGTAGGTATTTTTTGTTTGTTTGTTTGTTTTTTCTCAAGGTAACTTTTGGAAATATAGACCATTAGGCCATCACAACAACAGCAACAGCACTGTGTTAGTTGTATTATCAATTCTAAAAATCTATCTTCAAAAGAATCCCAGATATCTTTCTAGGTGACAGGTCTCCATATGAAAAAAAAATCCTGAGCATGTGAGTTAGAAATGATCTGGTGGACATGAAGCATGATCTTCAGAAATTCTCTGGTGGGTGTGGTGTAAGCATGGCCTTGCACCTTGCATGCAGAGGCTCGTACTGGAAATATGTGTAGAGATGAGCATCAACCCTCGAAAACAAGGGGTAACTGTGGGAACAAAGTAGATCTAAATGTAACAGAATCTGCTGTCTTGGTTCCATATCTCACCTTTCAGTAGGATTTCATCACCAAATAAGATGTCAGGACTTGTGCAGTGTTCACCCCAAGCATACTGTTTCTGTTACACCAGCATGAAGCTAGCCAGCAGGCAAGGATAATCATGACTTCAGAAATCCCAGGGTAAGCATTTCTGATGGCTAGAGTGCAAGAAATCAAAACTGATTTACTCCTTTGGTTTACTTTCAAGTGTTAGCACTTCACCTCTGTAGCTTTAATTCCTTTTCTCATGGACATATTTTAAGTGCAGGTTAAGGTTGGCACGTGTGCTGTTGTTTCTGACATAGTGCATCTGGCTTGCAAGTGCAAACCTGAAAAACCTTCTTTGGCCTCACAAAGTACAGAAAGAGGATGAGGAGTCCTGAGTATATCATTCAAGTCAGGCTCATATTATTAGAATTTTGATCAAGCATTCTATATAGCAAAATCACTTGGTTTGATCTGAAAAGTTGTTTAAAGTACAAAATGGCCTGTTGATGTAAAGCAGATGACTCTAGAGTGATTATTACATGTCTGGAGGATGCTAGAAGGTTCCTCAGTGGTGATGATCACAAAGAGATCACAAGTAATTCATAGAGCTATAAGATATGAGGCCGTAAGATATAAGATATAAGCCATAGTATCAGCCATGTCTTTTTGTAACAAGTGTGCTTCCTATTTGACAATTTAAACAATGGAGCTGTAGCATAGCAAAGATGCACAAGTGTTAACCAACACCATAAAAAGCTAACTTGCTGTTTCTCATCAGACAGTTTAATGATTTGGAAGATGACAGAGGGATGCCAAACCACAATGCTTACTTGGAATATGAATGGTGTCAAGGAACAGTAGCTGCCAATTTGATGTAGGGCCTAAATGCTGTAGGCCATTTCTCTCTGACACTGTTCCATGTGCAACCTAAGAAAAAGGGAGCAAAATTAACACATAAATCTGTTGTATTTTTTTACACTAAAGTAGTATAAAGGGAGAAGAGATTGCATTACCTATGAGAAAAAACACTCATGGTGTGGTTTTATGTTCTTGAACTATTTGAATATGAATGTGTCTTTAAACAGTATTTTTTTCTTGTGAATGCAATGCATTTTTGTCTCTAAATTCTCAGATTAAAATAAGAATTAATATTATATTAATATTAATTATTAAGGGGAGTGGCTAGAAGAATCTGGAAGATCTATGTAATGCAGGCAGATGTCTGTCAATTATATTGTATTAGATGTTTCCTTATTCCCCGTTGCATGACGTCTAAGACTAAAATGTCTATAAATAATATATTTTGATGTACAATTTTGGTGCTTCAGGTGCTACATAGCAAAAGACGGAGACCAAGGAACTTAAAATATCTAATTTGTTATTCTGCTCATGCCTCATGATACTTGATCTCATGCATGTGTGAGAGGATGAGAGCAGGTCCATGCTCTGCACTGAATAGACAATACAGCAGGAGAAAAAAATGCATGCACTGAAATCTGACAAAAGAGGGGAGTTTGCTTTGGATTGTGTTGGGCAGCCTTCCCTAGAAAAGACTTCATTATAATACTTTAATATTTTAAATCAACTCTCAATGTGGTTAAATATATGATGTAGATTATGTCGGCATAGGCAACCCCCTTGACTGTGAAAAGTGAATGTAGTGCGCAGCCTTATCAGAGCACCAGCAGGGATTACCACAGCATCGGTTTTGCACGGTACCCGATGCTAAGGAGTTGACTCTTGTCTTCTTTACTGCCTTGTGACTGCGCTGATCGTAGAGGCAGTATTCTTTATTTACACCAGTGAGACATGATCACAAGTGAGTCTTCATCAGGAGCTAAAGCCAAAGCGAGAAGGAGAAAGTGCTCCTTCAAAGGGAGCATCTGAGCCCTGCTACACTCAGAACTATTATTTAAAAAACAGTTAAGTGAGTGCAGTTAGAATGCTATTGTGCTTTAAATCTCTGGAGGAAAGAAGGTGATTAGACATAGTTGCTATTTTTTTCTGTAATATTTTTGAATAGAATATGTTACTTGCACATGCTGCAGAAGCTGAGCATAAATTGCCTCACTAAGCTCTATTATTCTGGGGAACAGTGAGAATAACAAGCTGAGATAGTGATGAACTCAGAGAAATATGAATAACACATTAACGCTCAGGATGTATCAATAGCACGCTGACTGACACTAAGGACATGCATCTCGAGGATGTAAGGGATTGCAAGAATGGGTCTCCAAAATCAGGTCTGGAGATGGGAGATTTTCACGACCGCTTCTGATGGCTCTAGGGAAGACAGATTCAGCTGCAGGGGGTAAGAAATCTTGCCAATAAAAAACAGAGGGGGGTTCTCTCTCAGATGTCATTAGGCTCCACGTAAAAGCTGGGGGGATGCTAAGCAGGAGTTATTTTTATTTTCATACACAGAGAACACAGTACGGGGATGTTTATGGTACTCAGCTGATTATATCTCAGGCTTACTGCTCTTCCAACCTAATTTCCTGCTTAAAACTCAGGAGAATATGATGCATGAGAGAGCTTCAGGGGAGGGAGGGTGAGATGCTATAGAAACATTCCCCAGTTGGCCTTATAAGATATCACAGTGCTGTATAACCAATGCCGTTTGCATGGGATTCCAGAAACACACACACACACACACACACAAAATTTATTGAGAAACATAAGGGTGCACAAAGAGGATTTTTTTTTCGTTCAAGAGATTCTTTTTGTCTGCATTTGGTGCAGCGTGCTGGATTAACAACCCTTATACCAAAAGTCCTCTTACCAGAGAACAAGCAGCCTGCTTCTTGAGTGATGGGCCCTTGAGCCATCAGGGCTTAGCTCTATCTCTCAAGTTACAGTCCTTTCTTCTGAAATTGCCCAGCAGGATTCAGCAGAAGCTGGACCGAGCACACCAGCTTAAATCGTGTATTATAAAATAGCTACAATAATTCCAGTTTTGTCTCTTTCAGCCCAACATCCGCAGTTCTCACTTTGATTAAGTGGGAACTTGTGAAATTAAAGAACTGAATATGTATGCCAATGGGTATTTAAGATGCTGTATGCTATAATTGCCATTGATTATAATCAATCAGAGAAAATTCAGATCAGTTTCTATACTTGATCATTGCTGAAAGCTACACTGTACATAGCAATCTGAGACATTACAGAAGAGCAGCCGGAAATTATACTATACTGCACTGACACAGCCAAACAATTTAAGTAGTCCAGTAGGAGCCAATAAGTTCATAGCTCTGATGTAGTTATTAACGTTGCTGCAGCTTGAGAAATTCTAGCAGTATGAAACACCTATTCAGCTGAATGCTAGTGCACCATCATAGTGGGGAAAAAAGTGCTACTACAGTTTGCATTTCTATTGAGTTAGAAATTAGTTGCTTCTATATCCCAAATTATGGTTTCTGAGGCACAAAGAAGCACATCGAGGCACAGCACTATTGTAGCTTCAGAAACTAGAAGCAGTATGTCTATAAGGCAGGAGTACGTGAAATGTTGGAGCATCCTATGAACAGGGTCCTGCCTTGACAAGCTAGAAATATATATTTTGGGGGGTTTGCCATTGATGTGACAGTCAGTAAGTTAAAAACAAGTTTCCTGTCCTCGTTTCAATGTCTTGATGCTTTCCACAAAGACTGTGTGGCCAAAGGAGAGAGAGATGTCTCTATATTTTCAGCTTTACCAACTCACAATTATGTTTTTATAAGGGTGAAAGAGGACTCTGCAGTGGCTTGAGGAAATCTTGACCTGTTGAGGTGTCTATTACCTTGGAAGAAGTCAAGCACTGTCTGGAATTTCTTTATTCCTTAGCAAATGAAATAGCCAGTACTTTCTAGGTTATCTTTAGGACACTTCTAATGCTGGAAAATCTAGGAAAGATTTTAGCAGAGGTGTAAAATCAAGCAACAACAATAACAAAGGAAAAGAAAAATATAATGTTAGCAGAAGCGTTTAGAAACGTGACAAAGGAAACAGTGGCTTAATTTGCTCTGATTTACCTTAAGTTTGTGGCAAGAGCTGTGGAGCCTTAGTTAGAAATATGAAAATCAAGTTTTTCAATTAGTTATAACCATGGTGCAGCTGTTTTCAGGATGGTGCCTGTGAGCACACCCAGTGCAGCTGAGTTGTTAATTTAGAGGTAGCCCAGCCAACTATCGGCAGAGATAAGATGAGGATTTTGTGGGAGAAGATGGACCTGTTTGGAACTAGGCAACTGACTGAACCAACACGAGGAAGTCTTTGACTGATTGTTAAAGGAGCCGTGCAGGTGGGAATTTCAGGCTGGTCTCAAGATTTTCCTTAAGGAAGCTCCTGATGTGTCTGCTCTTGATTGTATGTTCAAACTTGTTGGGATAACATCGTGGATGGAGTGAACCAAAGACTTCCCCTAGAGCATTCCTGCTGCAGAAGTAAACAAATTACACATTTGTAAGTAGTCAACAGAAGCTCTTCCTTCAGAATTGGTTGTGTGTGACAGTCTTTTGTATGTAGCTGAGATAATCTTTGATGGTGTTGATCAATAGCACTGGAAAATGTTGGTGCTGGGGTGGTTTTGTAGGACCACGTCTAGCTGGGTTATAACTGTACAGAGCAGAGGTTTGGGAAGCATCTCGTGATCCAGCTGAACACATCCTGTCAAGATAGTTGTGGTGGAGACTCCCATCACCACCAGGCAGGGAATGGCCATGTTGCTCAGAAAATTTAATTTCCATGCAAGCATTACTGCATGTCAGGGTCTTAATATATTAGGGTGGTGTTTTTTTTTTTTTCCCTCTTTAACAAACACTCTACCCTGTCTTATTCACCCAGCAAACTGAAATTGGGCTAACAAGAAGGACAAGTCACACGGATATGTATAGCTATACTAAGGTTCTTGGATGAGATACTTCCTACATATAATGCCTTCTACAAATAGAGTCCTTAAGTAATTTTTAGGTATTCTCTTAGCTATGACAGCTAAGTATAGTGGCTCTTGACGTCAGGAATGTAATGCTTTGAATTGGAGCTTGACCTGTGGTAAAACCCTCCCTTACTTTTCCCTTCTAGTGTCAACAACAGCAATGCCTTGTAGATCTTAGTAACTCAGATATATACTCTATGCTCAGATGGTGCTTGTAGAAGTCAACATATATGTTGGGTGAGTGGACTTAATGTTAGCTGGAAAAGAAGCAGTTAATTAATGTGACATGAATTAAGTTCTTCCCACCAGCTGGTGGTAGGCCTCAAGCTCTCCTGAATTGCCCCAAGGGTTTACCTTCAGTACAAAAACAAACCATTAGAGAAACATGCATTTTGTTGATTTGTGAATGAGGACAGCAGCACCATATATGGCTCGTTCTTGCTGAAAGGATCCGTGACTGTTTGAAATGAGTAATTTTTGAATCTTTCAGAACTGACTTTGGAAGACTGAGTAGACGTTCCTCTGGTGTAACAGTTTGCATGTGTAAAAAAATGGGAATTAAATTTTTTCTGCCTTTGAGTAAATGCTGAGACTGACAGGTGAAAACTGAAGAAAGAGATTGAGAACAGAGGGCACCATTTTTGTATTCTAGTAAAAGCAGCAAAAACTCCTCCCAGTGAGGTAGATCTGGTTGTGTGTTGTGTATGGTTGGTTGGCCCACTACATATTCTATAGGGACTATATTCTAGTGTGTCTTCCACCCCACTACTGAGTTAAATGAGTTAAATACCATTAAAAGAACTAGTTATTCTTTTTTTTTTTTAATTCAAAAGTTGATATCAGCAGTCTAAATATTGATACTAGATAAGAGGCAGTTATGCATCAATTAGTGATGCTGAATTTCCAATAGACACTGCTCCGTTTTTAGGTACTTGCTTATTGCAGAAGTTGAATGGAGTAGCTGGGTAACCCCTCACGTAAATTCTCTTTGTCAGCAAAGATGTTATTTCTGAAATTCATGTCACTGTAATCGCTTCTTTTCCCCTGATGCTATTACATCATGTTACATGTGTTAATTTAGGGAATGATGTAATAGCACAGCAGTTTGGCATGCCACAGGGACAACCATTTCTAGGAAGGTGCCCACAGCTATGGTGAGGGAATGGAAACCTTATATGAAAATCTGCCTTTAATTACCAGCAAGACTTTAACCATGAGCAAAGCAGTATCACATATTAGGAAATGCCTTGTTGAGGAAAAGCAAATACTTCAGTTCTCAATGGATTAATTAGAAAAGGAGCCCCATCCAGGACCCACAATTGTTTACTTGAATAGTTTTTGAGCAAACTACAGTGTTTCAGCCAGGCGCTAATTGTGCCTGATGGACCCATTACTTTATAATCAGAGCAGTGTTGTAACATTTTCCCCAGTGATTAATTAAATCGATGAGATAGTGCCCAAACCATGCTAGCAAGCAAGACCATTTTTTCACCATCTCTGCCAGAGGCATTGCTAAGACGTGTATATTGTTGGGTCTGCTACCCCTCACTTAGTAGGTTACAATACCAAGAGGATCCAGAGTGCTGTGCATCTTTGTTCTCCATCATGACTTGGCCCTGCAGTTGCCCACGGAGGATCTCATAAGGCTCTGGAAACCTCAACTGCTTTTCAATTAGGCTTATTTCCTACAAAGGTTGTTTTCTGAACAAGGTTAAATGTGCAGCACTTGTGAAAAAGCCTGTGCCTGCAGCCAAAGGCACTTAAAAGACAGGAAAGCTGTCACTTAACTGCTGTCCACTTCAGAAAGCACTAAGGGCAGCAGGAAGCCACAATGAATGAATGGTAAGGTGATTGCATCTTTTACAATTTCTTTTCATTGCTGCTCGGGCTGCTGCCTTCTCAGTGATCTGACCTTATATTATTTGATCTTTCTTTCTCCTTTTAATGCTGAATGTTTCTGCAACAGGATCATCAGGCAAAATCTGGTTGTGTGTGTGCAGCAAATGCAGGGGAGAAAGGGAGGGATGAGGAAAGATTTGCTTGAAACTTTGCTTGGGGCTCACAGATGGCTAAGGAAAACAAAGAAAAAAGTAATAATTTAAAGGGTGATTTGTGGCTTTTTTGTATATTTCTGAGAAGAGGCAATGAATATTTGTGCTATTTGGATTCCCAGTGAGCAGGTAATGTACCTGCACTGCAGTCTTTAACTGAATTTGTTACAATATTTGAAATAAATTGATGTATTTCCATCTTTAGTGTGTACAGAACTGTGTAAGACACCTCTACCCATGCTTAAGTTACAAACGTGTTTACATTTGTGGGATGTTGGATCCATTTTTCCTGTAGATGCATAAAGAATTGCATGTGAAGCCTGATCGCTTAGGCACATTATTACCTGTAAACACGGCCACCTCTGATCAACAAGGCATTAAATGAAGTCTTCACTCAGTTCACAGTGAAGCTGATGAAGACAAAAAGTCTGGACAACCGATCAATGCTAAGTGTGGCTGGATTTGCTGAGTCAAGGCCTGTAGTCTTACGAACTGTGAGTTACGAAATACTCATGGAACTGGTGTTTGTTCCCTGCCACCTCCTTTCTCTTTCTTGTGATTTTATACCACTAATTACACACACACACTGTGTCCAGCAGTGCTTTGTAAGAGTAACTTAGCCCATACAGAGCTCCATGCTTATACATCTTTCCTGCTTACAGGACTGAAAGTATATACAGGCTTCCTTGTCATGCAGCTTTGCTCTGATGTGGGCTGACATGGTGTTAACTTAGTTCCAGAGGACCCTTCTGGGATTAAAAAAAGAGCAAAAACAACACTGTGGGGAATGTTTTCTATCTTGTTTGCATTGCACAATGGAGTCATAGAAACTATAGGTGGGGAAAAGCCCTATGCATTTTTAGGGTTCATGATAATGTCTGATAAAAATATTGGAAGGGATTTTAACTGCTATGAAAATTTTCCCAGAAAGCTTGTGTTTTCAAAAAAGTTCTCACAGAACTGCCTACCTTTTTCACAAAGCTCTGATATTGGAGACAAAATTTTCGGACAATATCAGTGATATATCTGAAGATCATGTCTAAAAATGCTCAGTGCTGTAAAATACATGTGAATGAACAGTTCACAGAGTAAAGTTTAAAAGAGAGGGTGTAGTGGAAAGCTGACGGTGATGGTACCCCTAGAAAAATATTTGACTACCTCTTTATTATTATAAAACACCTATATTTTAGTTTAGTGTTTACTCATATGAATAATTACTTGTAAGAGAATGCTTAGTAGTAATACCCATGGATGAGGTCTCCAATAATCTCTAAATTAAATGGATGGAGGATGAGTCTCCTGTAATAACCTAAGCTTCCTTAGGATGCTCAAAAATGTTGTGATTTCAGTGACACTCTTTACCTAACAAAGCTGTAATAACCTACAATGAAGAGTTAGAAAAAGAAAACAAAGTAGTGTAATCTGAATTCAGAATTTGTAGTTTGATTTATTCAAGTTTTGCAAGTTCTGAAAATAAAGTAAGTATAGATATTAAAAAGATTTTTTTCTTCCTATAGAAAAATATGAAATAAGCATGAAAACCTGGTCACTATTAAAATGTTATATGCAGTCAGAGGAAGGATATGGGAAACAACATCAACTGACAAATACGAAATATTGTGTAAGTGTTCAGAAATAGCACAATCAACCTGTATCAGACTGATATTTATAGGCATAGGTTTTGTGTCTGGTAAGTTGTTCTCTTATATGTGGAAATAAACAGCAGATTTAAAAAAGACCATGCTTTTTGAATAGCACCCCACATGTCTGAGTTATGGGAAAAATGTGTGCTTGGAAACCTCTAATGTTTGTGAAACCTCAAAAGGCATAAAACTTTTCCCTCTACAGCTAATCAGTGAGAAAGTCTGGATACTTCACAGTACATTTCTCCACATGGGACACAGTGTTAATCTTTTAATGATTAACAATAATTTATTCACGAAAGTAGTGTTATTTGTAATCTGTCATCAGGTTCCCAATGAAAATTAATTGTCTCCTTTACTGCACATTGTGTCACACGTATAACAACAGGCAACCTCTTCAAGGAACTTGCTCTTGAAGTTTGTTTGGTACACCTAAGGGTTAATAAGTAAAAACTGCTGGAGTGCTGAAGCATAGTGGTGGGATAGTGACCTCCTTCAAGATCTAGCAGAAAGTGCTGAATCAAATCTTGTACTCATATTTTGATCTCCATACAAGCCTTTTCCTCATACCCCACTTCTGTAGTGCAGAACTGGCAGATGTTGCTTTGCGAGAATGGATGTTGCAAGTGGATGCTATAGGTGCCTCCTACCTGAAGAGCCTGGGTGCTGTGGGGCTTTGATGTGTTTGCTTTTTTGTTGTTCTTGTTTGTTTGTTTATTTTTCAAATTTGTGAATGGTGTTACTTCAGTCTGTGACTTGAACATGGCATTATTGTTGAGGCAATATCATCAGGCTCACTAGGACAGACTTAGACCTGCCAGTGAATGTGTGCATCTTATTTCAAGGCTAGATTAGTGCAGTTTTGCACTATCAGTAATGTCTCATTGTGTCATCTCAAGGATGCAGACTCATCGGAGTGTAACAACCACTCACGTGTACATTTATCTTGATGTAGTCCTTCCATTTCATAGTCACGTTGTGCTGACTTCCTTCCTGCAGGAGCTTCGTTTGCGTTGTAATAGTTTGCTTCCTTTCAGAGAGGGAGCAGGGGGAAGGACAGCCAAGGTCCCTCTCAAAGCAGTCTTTGGAGTTCACAAATCCTGAAGCTGTGTCCTGGGTGGGAGGTAGGGGAAGGGACTTCCCAGGCTTGGGGAAATGAACCTTAGGAACTGTGCCACCAAGCAGGGCTTAGCTCGTGAACTGCCAGCTTCCTGGTCCTTTCTACAGGCCCCACACAGAGCGGAGGAGTAGTGGTTCCAGCGGTGTCATGCAGTCAATTTACTACTGTTTCCTGACCAGTGAGCATGCCTTTTACCAGCCCTGCTCACAACCTCGGAAGGAAAGTCACTGTTCATGTAATTCCTCCCTGCAGTTGCAAAGTGTACTTGTTATAAATCAAAATGCTCTGTTCTTTTCCAGCTTTTAAAAATTATTGATTAAAGTTGTTCTCTTCCTCCTACACGCGCACACACACACACACACACACACATGCACACCATTTTTAAGCTTGTTCTGCTTTTACAATTGAAATGTCAGTGGACAAAATTGAAATGTCCAGAGACCTACAAAATCTGTAATTTCAGAGCATGTCACAGAGTCTCTCTTCATTTACTGCGGCTTGCTGCAGTTTAGGGAATACATTCTCCATATTATAGAAAAAAGGATAAGCAGTCTACCAGGTGAGCTTGAGAAGTCTGAATTACGTTCATTCAGCCCCATTTTACCCACACACTCTTTGCCCACCTGACAGGTAGATGGAGAAGCAGGCTTGGAGAGAGGGATCTCTCCCATCTGCCCATTTTCATGGCAATTTGTACTTCTTGTTCTGATTCAGAAAACTGAGACAACTCCTCCTCTGATCTTAGTTAACTTCACCTGGGGAGTCTACAATACTGCAAAAGGACAGGACATAATCCTCATATTTTGCACTAGCATTGCTCAGTACTCTAGGCAGGTCCTCTGGCCTGCCTACAAAATTTTCCATCATTATCTGTTTGGTACCTGCTTGTTTCCATAAAGATGTCCACAGTGATTCTCCAAAATGAACTGAATTTCAACTGGGATATATGCATCCCATTGAAAACCTTGGCACCTTTCCTTGTTTCTCAAAAATGTAATTGTAAAAAGATTGTTTTTTTTTAGAACATGGAATTTGAGCCAAACCCTGTCCTTGGTTATAGTGGTGGGACTCCCTTGCTCCCTAGAATGGTTGCCAAAGTATAAATGAATTTTTAATTCTAAACCTGTATGGTTTTGCACACCTGCATACCATATATTCCCTTTAGATGGAAAAATATATATATATAATACTAGTTTTTCTCATCTCTTCAATATAATTTTTGCAATTCAGTGATTTAAGGGATGCATGAGGGAAGAAAACAAAGTACTGTAGAAATATGAAAACCCACAGCCAAAGTCAGTGTCCAATAACCAAGTGTCCCTCAGAAATGGAAGCATTTTCTTCCTCTTTCTTTCTGAGCTCTCTCAGAAGACCTATCAGGAGGTTGCTTCAAATTACTCGTAGAAGTGTCCAGAAGAATTAATGGTACAGTCCTCATGTGAGAGAATGCGGAGGCTGAACTTCTCAGAAGTTGTTTGCTGGTTTAAAGAAATTATGATGATGTAGAGAAAAAAACTGACATCTTAAATTCTTGGAAATGATAAATGAATCACGAAAACTCGCTGGATTTGATAACAGTAATTCGTCTTGGAAAAAATCTAAATTAAGAAACTCAGAGAAGTTTTTCAAGGAGGCTTGAGCACTGATTTGCCATTCAGAGCTCCCAAATTTGCAGTCTCATACCTGACACAGAACTGGGAAACAGAAGATCTGCCTTAAAGTCCACAGGTTTATAACAAATATTTTTGCATTTATCCTGAACTGAAATCTCTCAATTTTTCCACTGGTGCAAAAAAAAGAAGAACAGTATATTTTTCCTCTTCTCAAGTCTGTTAGAAATATTAACTTCCTAACCATTACGGTAGTTGTTAAAAACACTAATTTTGAGTTAATTCGCAGCACCAAACAAGGACAAATGACTTCTAATTATTTATGCTGTATCCTTCCATAGCCACTCTGTAACATAAAGGTCTACAGGGACATTTACATTCTCCAAAGTATTGAATTCAAAACAAAACATGGAATAGATCCTCTTAAATGAAGCATTTTTTGTTTGTTTACTGAGTGGTCAAAGTTCTTGGTGGGAAAAGTATTACATGTTTAAAGGCTGTCATAACACGTGCCTAACAAGAAAGAGGTTCATTGGCAACCTTAAACCTTGTATGTCCATTCAAATAATGGTTTTCTTCACAATCTTCTTTTCTTCTAAATGAAGTAAGGGTTTGGATATTAAAATGAGGGTAAATATTTCTCTTTCCAAATGTCCTATGCTGGGTTTGATTTTTATGGAAAACTGAATAGAAAGTAGGCTTGTATATGTCTATAAGCTTCCTTATGGAGGGTTTATGCCTATATTATCTTAGGAATCAAAAGAACTTCTAAAGAATTGCAGAGCATTTCATTTGCCCTACCAAGAAATGTACCTTACATATGGTAACAGTATCTCAGATTTTGAAACAAATTATTTCTGAAGGAGCCTGGCATCACAGAAGCAGGGATGGGAAAATTATTATTAAATGAAACATGACAGTAAGCTCAGAACAGTCTTTGTTTTTGTCCTGGTGTTTTTAAGGAATAATGTATTCACTGCATGGTGAATTTTCCTGAACTTTTAGCACATGAGACCTGGGGGACTACATGTCAGAAAGGTTCAATTAACCAAAACATTAGTGCTCAGAGGTGCTTGATTTTAATGATCATATTCTTGAAATTTTAAAGTGGGTAAAATACATTTCAATATTTCCAGTATGTAAGGTACAATACCTTGGAGGGAAAGATGACATAAGGAATTGCAGCTTAAGAACATGGTTGATTTTTTTATGAGAGAAATAAAGAAACAGTAGTGTGCCTAAATTGCCTACAAGTTTGAATATCTACACAGGTTTCTGGAGATAGTTTGGTTCTTCTTTATTATTCAGAAGACATACTTTCAGTATTAAGTTGGTGGTGACACCCTACCTTCTCAACTCAGTAAGACTGGGGTTGAAGATTTAGGGTTTGACTTGGTCTATTCTTGTCCAGATGTAAGGAACTATATAAAACTGTGAGTAAATCTTATTTCTTCACTGTATTTTCTTTCATCCTGAAAAGCCTGTGCTATTTGAATTAAGAGTATCAATGTCCTAGGTATATTGACAAGCAGAAGACTTCCTGCTTGAGACAAAGGGATGTCTGTGTATCCAACATCCAGACATCCAAGCATCAGAGAATGGTAATGCTGCTGTTGCTCCCATCTTACAAACGATATCAGACTGCCCAACACAAACATTCAAAAATCAGATTGGGACTGAAGCTGAAGTGTTTTGGGATTCTGCCCACTATCACTGAAAAAAAATATATATATATATATATTATACCTGTTAAAAACAAACTGCAGTGCCCACCTGATCCTATGACGCTGGGGGGCTCTATCTGAAAACAGACTTTAATGGCAGCTGTGGTAGAATCTCCCCAAGGGAAGCTCTGTAGACTAGGTACCCTATGTGAGGTCCCAAAAAGAAACAGAAAGGTGAAGGAGTGAGACAGGTACAGGCACAAATCAGGCAAGAAGTTCTGTCTGTCTGCTAACCATCTGCACCTAGCATGTAGGGCTGTGACTGTGGTATATTTATGGGGTATATACAGGGCTTCACTAGGGCTCCTCTCCAATTTAACTCTCACTGGCCTCTGTTCCTTTTGACTGAATTCGGTCCAATCATCTAGAATTTAGTCCTGGCGTGACACAGAACTGAGACCAAAATCACCTTTTATTTGGTCACCAGCGCTCACTATTTTCCATGCATGTGACATGTAAAGGTGTCAACGGCTGCAGAGTGCAGCTGAGAAGTCGCTAAGATCTGAATTGTCCTCAGGTTATTACACAACTAATAACATCTGTTAGCATCACTGTCCTTTGCACTACCCAGCCTCATTGCCAGGGATATTTCTTCACATTTCATTTCATTCTAGAGACAAATCAATCAAAAGTGAATCCTACCTGTAGCCACACAGGACCTAACTAGCCACAGCTATCCATCATAGCTGGTACGTACTGAATTTCTCTCAGTTGTAGCAGTAATTTTGTCTTGCTATTGATTCCCAGAAAAAAAATATAAAAATGGAGCACTGATGGTAAATAAGAAGGGAAGTGGTGTTGTAGGGTGAATAAGCATATAGTAATAACAATAATCCTGATGGGCATGCAATTTAGCCTTTACTAGGGGGTCAGATAAAAGTCGTAAGGAAAGGCCTGGTTATAAACTCCACTCTGTATTGGGGGCAGCCATATGAAAGGTGCGAGGAGGTTAAGCCTCTGCCCCAGAGCTGCTTACAGACATTGGAAACAACCTCCTGGAGGAGCAGCAGCAGCAGCATATGGCTCCTCACAGGGCTTCTGCAGGCTGCAAAGCAGGAGGGCAGATCGTCTTTGATGAGATCAGAACTCACCTGCAGGTGTGTTAGTTCGGTAAAGCCAATTCTTAGGCTTAAAGTTCAACACTGATATTACATGCCTCCCCCTTTGGATTTCCAGTGCTGTCGCTTGATCTTTGTGGAAAGTTTTCCTAATGACCAGTAAATTATTCCTAGACTACTCCAGTATCATCAAACTAGGCTTATTTCTTTCCACATTTTACAGGTAGATTAAAAAAGATCAGGAGCTGAAAAAGCATGAAAACAAACAGGAAAATGTGTTCCCCCTCTTCTTACTATTCAAGAGGTCCATGGAAAAATAAGTTCTAAAAACCACAACCCCCAAAGTTCTATCTCGCTAGAAATTAAAATCTGTCTTATTTTCTTATGCAATAATGAGATTCTGGAAGGCAGTTTTTACTAGTCGTTCAGGTCTCTGATGCTCTGCATGAGAAGATAACTTCAAAAGGAAAAGAAATAATAACGAGCACTGATTTCCCAGTGCATTTTTCTAGCACATCCTTTTTTCTTTTTTTTTCCCAGCCAACACTACTGTGTAATAAGCTGAGTATATCCTCCCTCCCCCATCCTTTTATGTTCTCTGATACATTTCACAAGCTTCTCTTAGATTATACACGTAATGCTACACTTCATTACAGATAGCGGGAAGCTGTGAATTTTCCAATCATGCCATCTTGTTGAGTTCAGTAAATGCTCCTATTTACAAAAGTCCTTATGCGTGTGCATGCTACTGCAGCTTATGTATTTGCAAACCAGTACATGATTGCACTCATTGACATTACAAGGCATATTTGGGATTCAGCTATTCATTCCCCGTATGCCAAATGCCAAATCCCAGAAGCTTTCTGTACCCTGGATATGTGCTATGAGTCAAATATTTTCTTTGGTGGAGAAGACATCAGTGTGGGACAACGTGATCACTCAGGTCTGTGAACAAGGACTTCCCAGTGGTAGGGTGGTCTGACAGCTGCCCGTATGAGCTCTGAAATCTCAATGGGTAGAGGGACAAAGAATGTTTTTGTAGAAACTTCCAGGCCAAAACCACACACAGCCCCGAAGACCTACACAAACATACTTTTTTTCTTCTTCTTTTCTTTTTTTCACTGTGCTGCTGAGCCATATGATGAGCTAACCTGTGGTGGTTTCACACTGCTGGGCAGCTGAGCTCCACACAACCATTTCCTCACTCCGCCTCCTCAAAAGGAGCTGGGGGGAGAAAATACAACCAAAAAAAAAAAAAAAAGGCTCGTGGATTGAGGGATTAAGATAAGGATAATTTAATTAAAGGGAAAAGAAAGAGAAAATCAAGCAAAGGCCACGTGGAAGCACACAGAGAGAGAAAACAATTATTCTCAACTTCCCATCAACGAGCAATGTTTGGCCATGTCCCGGGAAGCAGGGCCTCAACACACGTAGCAGTTGTTCAGGAGGACAGATGTCTTCATGACAAGAGCCCTCCTTCTCCATCCTCTTTCCCACCTTTTATTGCTGAGTGTGACACCATGTTGCATGGAATATCCCTTTGTTTGGTTCAGGTTGGCTGCCCTGGTTGATGTCTCCTCCCAAGCTCTTGCCCACCCTCGGTCTACTGGCTTTGGGGGGCTTTGGAGAGAGTCCTGATGCTGCTCCAGCACTGCTCTGCAGCAGACACAACACTGGTGTGATACCAGTGCTGTTCTAGCTGCAAGTGCAGAGCACAGCACTGTGTGGGCTGCTGTGGGGAAAGTTAACTTCATCCCAGCCAGACCCAGTACAAGCTGCATGCATTGAAATGATGGACAATGATATCTCTTTAATTAGAGCCATCTTCACAATTTTATTCAAAGTAGCTCACTGTGTAGTTACTGATTCTGGCAAGGAGAAGGAGAGAGGGACGGGATGAGAGCCATTGTTTCCTGCAGGTGTGTAGTAGGTGTGTTCCTGTAATCGCAGAGAGCATCCTTTGGTGTCACAGCACTGTGACAGTGGAGACTGAGAGGAGTTGTAGGGAGAGCATAGAGGGAGAAGTGTGCACACCATAATAGTTCCTGGGGAAGGCGTTCATTCTAGTAACACGCGCCATACAAACAACATAAAGCAGGTGCTTGTTAAAGCAAGAGGTTAGTTTGAACACACTGCAATAGAAAGGGAAAAAAGTGCCTTGTACTGTACAAGATACTTTAGGAAAGATACTTCAGAAAAAAAAAAAAAAGAACAAAAAAAAAACCTATGTTATTAAAAAAATTGCAACCAGTTCTCTTTACCCCCCAGTGACATGAAATCCTGCCTATGCCCTTTTAAAAAAGCACACACATGTCTTCCCCAGATGTGTCCTTTGCCTTTTTCTAGCTGGTAGGCAATTTCCAGGTAACTGCTTCAATCTCTCAGATGGTATCAAAGAGCAAAAATTGCACAATTACTTAAGAAATACCTTGAGAAATGTCTTAAGATTTTTTTTTTTAAACTATCCATTGTTATCTCCTAGCTTTTTCTACTGTCTGCTTTTTAGAGCACTTCAGTATCTTGCTTGTGGGGCCTAGAGCTCCATGCAGAATCCTGGAAGCAGCTGTCTTTTATGTTATATTTTATATGTCTTTCTTGTACACACACACGTATATATTAACGCATGTATCTCCACCTTCAAACTTCAGAAGGAGAGTGTTTTATCCAAATATATAATCATCAGGCTGGATGTCAGAGTTCATTAAAAATTTTCTCTACTTTGCAGACTAACATGAAAAGAAGGAATTCTGATAAAAATTAAAAATGTCTGTCACATGATAGTGTTCTTTTTGGCAGAAACATTACATTGTTTTAGTTAGTGTATCAAGTACTGTCTGAAAAAAAAAACTTGCTATTAATGATTGCATTAATAATAATTGCATGTCAGTAGACTGACAAGATTAATATAAACACTTTAAGAAATAAGCATGTAATTTTTCTCTAGGAAGGCTTTACTATCCCTGCTATTTCTGGTCTACAGATACAGGTCACTACCTTCCTTTTTTATACAAAAAAAAAAAAAAAGTTAATTGTGGTTACTGAATGTACATACTATCCAGCTGGGCAATAGAGAAATTCAGCTCACTTTTAAAGAATCAATCTGGCTTGATAACAAAAATTCATAAATGAAAAAGCAATATGGGGAAGTTTTCAGGAGACATTTCCAGCTATCTTAGAATATTTAAGAAGTGCTACAGTTGAAGGGCAAAAATATTATTGCTAACAACTTCTCATGATACATGGTATATAGTATTCTGTGCTTTTTAACACACCAAAAAGATCGGTGAAATTTTTAAAGCAAACTCTGTTCTTAAAAATAATAGTTTATTACTAAGAAGAGGGATATTTTTTCCCTTTGTAGCTGCTGAGTAAAAATGTAGAAGTTTCAATAGGAAAAACAGTAGGTCCAGGAGGTATTAAAAATATGGATACAGTATTTGAACATTACTGTGTTTATAGATGATCTGGAATTCTGAAGACGTTTGATGCATGTAACTTGGTGAGACTATTATTTAAGATTCCTACTGAACATGGCGTTGTTTGTTCTTTCATTCCCATTCTGGCTCCTAAAGACTTCAGGGAAAAGTACGAAGTGCATCTTCTGATTTCCCTGGTGGCTATTTTTTAGCGTAGGTGAGTTTTCATTATGAATTTGTTACTAGAATTAAGAAGAGGTAGTTGGTGAGGTTCTGTAAAGCCTCGATCTGATAAGCAGTGGCACAGTAGCAGTTCTCTGTTCCCCTGTGGGTTGTTTGTTCTTGTTTGCTGCTAGATGCTTTTTGGGGTGTCTCTCACACTGGAAAAACGTTGAGATAATTATTTTGATCAGACTAATGAGGCTCAAACTCCAGAAGAATCTGAATTCACTCTGACCATAATCCTTCTGCATTGTTGGATGGAAACTTACCGCAGACACCTTTGCTCTGCTTATGATATATGTTTGCTGCTGCTTGCCCATCCTCTGAAGGACTGAGGAGAATTTTCAGGGAATATCACAAACAGCAAATATCATGCTATGTTTCAAAATAGCTGTGTCTTTAGCAATTGCAGTTCACAGACATATAATTCTAAGGTGTTTGAACCAGAACTAGGACCAAAAAGTCCCAGTTGAGAAGTTTTGAATATACAACGGCTTGTTAAAAAGAGATACATGAATATACCTTCACCAAGCTGACAACAATGTCAACTGTGAATAATTCTCCATTATTATAGAAAGCATTAGCAAACAGGTGTAACAAATAGTCAGTAAAAGCTTGTAGAGATATTTTTAGCTATATGTTACTGTAATGTGTATGAATGCATACAATGTAAATGCATACTGCTGTATATGCTTAGAAGAGCTGACTAGAAAACATTGCTATAGTCTACATGGGCCAACAGAAAATGACTATTGTGCAATCAATATAAAATATATGTGTTTCAGGCAGTGGTCAGAAGTCCTGTTTCCACCTGCATTGCAGTCTTTTTATGAATGAAATTTGTCAGTCTCGAGACTCAACCTGAGGTGTCTTAAAAGCTTTGCAAGTACTGCCCAAATACACAAATAAATAAATAAAGGGGAAAGTACTTTTCATTTTCCCAGTTGGCTCTCTTAGGAGCTAAGAGAACACTTGCCTTATGACTAAATGAGATTATGTCATATCGGAGAATTTTTTGGATCAAATATTAAGAAACAGTTTGATTTTTGCAGTAAAATCCACTAGTTCAAAGCCGATGTTACAAAGTCCTGCTGGCTCACGTACAGCTTCTTCAGTCCAGCTATGTGAGTGTCTCTGAAGAGCAAATCAGAAAAAAAATGCAATGTCTCTCAGGACAGATTCACTGATCACAACTCACTGGCTGTATGCTTTTGTTATTTTTAAATCGGGGCAAAGCTAAAGAGGAGTTTTGTGCTTACAAAGGCCATCAGTTTTTTAAAGATTAGGGATATTAAACTTATCTTTTCTCCAGAATACCAAAGAACTACTTATTGTAAGAGCAGAGCAGCACTTGATTAATGATAAAGAAGAGTTGTCAGTGATTAGCACAAAGTGCTGGAATTTTGAAAATACATATTTCTTTGCTCAAAGATTTCCTTCAGGACCTTGAAAGAATCACTTATCTTACCTTGGTGTTGCTGCTAAAACCCATAAAGATGAAAGAGATATGTTTTGCCAACATTTTTCTTTGTTTGTTTTTTGGATAGAAGAATATGTAGCCTTAGGAGCATAACACACAAACAATGACTGCTTAACAAGAATTTCAATGGAAGGGTCCGTGCTCAGAACATTTCAGCATTGGTCATGAACTCCCAGAGTTCATGCAGTACCTGCTTATTATCAAGCTATAAGTAAAACAAATGAATTAGTTGTTCCAGTGTACATCTTAGTAAGGTAACATTAAGCTTTCTGTTTCAAGGCTTTATTTTTTTAACACATTATCTACATCATTATACATAAGGCATCACACATTTACACAGACAGAGCAGCGTTTTGAAAATTTCAGAGATTAGTTGTATTAATGGACGTTTTTCAAAAGTGCTCTTTGCTTTTTTGTTTGTTTGTTTGTCTGTTTGTTTTGCCTCTGATAAAAATACAGCAGTTTCTTATAAAACCATTCCAAGTTCCACTATTAGAAGAGCTAAAGGCTTTTCTGTTTTTGGTGGTGGTGGTAGTTGGTTGGTTGGTTTCGTTTGTGTGTTTTTAATGAAAATGGTGAACTCTGATGCAAAAGTGTTTGTTTAAAAGAGAAACCTGTGCTGTCATTTGCATGATGGCCTTCTTACACTCTATATATCACTTTCTATTACTACTGATTAAATTGTGAATATAATCCGGAATTGCTAATCTCTTATGTTACTCTTTAGCATTCCTTCTGTGCTTGCATTTGACTTAATACAACTCTTAGGCTGAGAAGCTGTAGAGGTGAGGAAGAAACTTCTGTGCCTTATTTAGTGGAGCACAGAGTGGAATTACTGGGCTGCCAAAGAAGTCTCTAGTCAGACACAACCTATGGGACAGGGTTTTCAGAATGATTTATTTATTTATTTATTTAAAATATCAAATATTTGGCCATTTATGCCACTTGGTGTTCTAGTGAAAGCACGGTGTAAGTATTCTTCAGTCTTTGCAGCTCCTCCGTCTTGTCTGTTTTCTAAAAAGACCTGTTGGGTTCAGCAGTTGCTCTGCTCAGAAGCAGTATCCTGCTGCTCTCTGGCCCTGGGTCACCAATGGAGCTTTAGTCACCTCTCCATTCCCTCTGTGTGACTGCCTGCCTCAATAGGAAAAGGAGGCTGTTGGCGCCAGGTAGATTACAATAAGATACGGTTCTCCCAAATGGCTTATGAACAGAACCCCTGATATCATCCTTTTATGGATTTTCTGTGATAGATGATCATCTTTCCTATGTGATAGTAATAGCCTAGCATTGCATAAGACTGGATTTATTTCTCTCACACAAGCCTAATCAGGTGTGGCAAAAAAGGGAAGGAAAAACTGACTGGCTTTACAGAAGGACTGAACTACTTGGTATCTGAACAAATATGATAACATCAGCCAACAGGTGCCATGAACACACATCAGTGATAGGGTCAGTGTCACTGAGAGAAGTACAGTTCCATAGTTGTGATCCTAAGTCCACTGCTCTTCTGTTTGTGTGGAACTTCTGCATTTCTTCTTTACACCCTTTCTGTAGTTATGGATTACTCGCTTTTTCAATCATGCTTTGCATCTAACAAGTACTGTCTGTCAGCACACTGAAGTACACAACGTTGTCCTCTGAATTCTGAATACTTGTTTCTCCATCTTGAACAGGTCCTTCTAGTCTTGAACAGGTAATAAAACTAGGAGGATTTGACTTGATCTATTGAGCTTTGAGATTTTGGGAAAAAAGTGGATCCAGACTCACAGCAGCAGTTGCAAGAAGCTGGTTTTCAACCTTTCATACCCTCTCCTACTTATAATTAACTGAGGCACAGGAACTCACACAGGCCCTAGCCATGATAGCTGTGGCACCAGGAACTAACGTAGTATCAGAAACAGAGACCACCTTGGGCCACAGCAGAGTAAGTGGGTAGCTATCTAAGCACATCCTTTTGCATGTGCTTAGATAGCACAGGCTTCTCTATGCAACAGGCATGGATAGCATTAGGTAGCACATTAAATAGCACAGGCTTCTTTATGCTTAGAAGCACGTGCAAAATATTCTCTATTCTCTAGAATCAAAAAATTCTCTATGCAAAATACCATTCATTCACACAGCTGCCCAGAGATTGCTTCGGTCCAGCCTTATAAAATCAAGTTTTCAATATGCCTGTGCCTTACTTTGGTTTAAGCAAATAATGTATATTGCAGTGATGCTACTTCATTGTGATTTCTTGTTGCTATGATCTGCTTCATAATAAGCAAGTTATCTTGGTTATCAATGTCTTAATACCATCACTACAGAAAAGACCTGATTTTATAACTTTCTCCTTGTCGTTTTTGTCATCAGCTGTTCCTGTGTATTCAAGACACCCTTGTACCTTGCTTGCTTTTTTTTTCTTTTTTCCCTTAAATGCCATCATTTCCTTATTCTTCTCTCCTACCTAAAGGGCTTTTTTCTCACCAGAAAATGACTAGCACATTACTCTTCTGCTGAGTTTCTCAGATATTATCTTCCAGTATGTTCAAAATATTGCCACTAAGGAATAGTTCACACATTAGGGTGCTTCACCTTTTCATTTTGCAAAGCTATATGGACTATATATTGTTTAATTTCCACCTGTGCTTATGGTTTCATTTCACATTCTTTCAATTGTTCCTGCTTAGCAACAAAGTCAGTCTTGACTTATTACTTTCTCAGTGTTGTTTCTACATCTCCTTCTGTGATGTCCCATTGGCTAGCAATTATGATTAAGTACCTCAGCCTTTTCCTCATCTCTTGTCGCTATGTTTCCCTCACCACCCAGTAAGGGATGGAGATTCTCCTTAGTCCCCTTTTCTTGTTTATGTATTTATAAAAAACTTTTTTTATTGTCTTTAACAGCAGATGTCAGATTGAGCTCCAGTTGGGCTTTGGCCCTGCTAATTTTCTCCCTGAACAGCCTCACAACATCTTTGTAGTCCTCCTGAGTGGACCGTCCCTCTTTCCAAAGGTCAGAAACCCTCTTTTTCTTCTTGAGCTCCAGCCACAGCTCTCTGTTCAGCCAGGCCGATCTGGCATGCTGCCTCATCTTTCATCATGTGGTGACAGCCTGTTCCTGTGCCTTTAGGATTTCCTTCTTGAGGAGTGCCCAGCCTTCCTGGACTCCTCTACCCTTCAGGACTGTCTCGCAAGGGACTCCTCCAGTCAGTCTCCTAAACAAGCAAAAGTCCACCCTCTAGAAATCCAGGGTGTCAGTTCTGCATCTTTATGAAGATAACTTACCCTGAAGACCTGCATTTGACCCACTTATTCTCAAACCATCATTTCAACTAAGTACTTTTCAAACTCATGCATGCTTGCTTTGTTTAAGAAAAAAAAATACTCTTGGTATCGATTACAAGCTCATGTATCATTATTTTTAATGCCAAATTGAACAT